>NC_090916.1:7552152-7576561 GCF_040956055.1 Brachionichthys hirsutus
CGGAAAATCACGTTTTTCCGCCTCCGATTTTAAAAGTCTCCCTCCCTCCGGCGTCCGAGTCGTCGCCACGGTTTCTAAAAGAAAACGGCAAGTGCTTTCTCTCGTTCGCCCCCCTCCCTCGCTGTCTCCTCTTCTTTTTCTCCTCGTGGATGTACAATACTTTTCAGACAGTACTCGTGTTTGTAGCCATTGTATAACAGAAACGCGTGCCTGAACTCGTGTCCGTTTGCTGCTGACTTCCGGCTTGGCGCTCCCGGTCCCGGTCCCGGCCCCTGGTCCCGGTCCTGGTCCCGGTCTCGGCCCCTGGTCCCGGTCCCGGTCTCGGCCCCGGCCAACGACGCGTCTTTAGGGACGTCGTCCCGATATAAAGATATTTAAATAGATGCTTTAGAGATAGAAGTTCCTAACAAAGACGTGATTTTCAGCTGTCATCAAATCAAATCAGGGCGGTTTGAATCCGAACATCCTCCTGCAGACCCGGATCATCAGTGTTGCCCCCCCACCCCTCAAACACCCCCTCCTCTTCCTCTGATGAAGACTTCACTCCACTGGTGACGCGCACCTGTCTACTACTGTTGCTCAGTCAGACACTGTCTCTCTCAGCGATAACAAACCTCTGAGAATTTAGAAAAAAGGGAAACCCAGCCCCCCCCCGGGGTCGCCCCCCCCCAGACAGTAGTGGAGTGGGTTTAGACCTCACGCTCGTACCGGGACACGCCGCTCGGAAGGAAAATCATGATAAAAATTACTCCAATGAGACAGAAGCTGCACATAATGGAAGAATGTACTTTCAGAAGGATTCTGCCTCCTCTTGCGCCGATCGATTACCTCGAGGCATTCCTCTAGTCTAGACTCGGTTCCCATGATCCCCTCTGGTAACTGCAGGACCTCCCCGATGTCAAAATCAGAAACACGCCAAATCCAACCAGCGCATCCGTCGTTATTTGACTTTATTGTGTTTTTTATGCAACGGACCCGACAGTCTCTCCTTTTAACAGGTACAAGTTTGGTTTCACGGTTTTAACATGATGTATATAACAGAGAAATGTGAATATGTATTTCAGAATCCAGAAGAAAAGACCTAGTGCTCCGAGTTTGTGGTAAAAAAACAGAAAAGAAACTACTCGCCTCTTTATTTTACATTTAGTTTTTCTACTTTTTTATTTTTCTGACGACTAATACTGTATATCTGGTGTCCTCTAAGATGGAAGTGGGAGATGTCCCGGTTTGATTTCTCTTCTTTTACTCTTTCGACCCTGCAACAGTTACCTGTGGGTGTTTCAGAGAATGGTTCTTTGTTTGTTTGTTTTAGCGACTGCTGAATGTGATTTTACTGAGAGAGAGAAGCAGCGGGGACTGGCTGTTTTTTTGTACGGGTTAATTTAAAAACAGAAAACACTAAAAAAAAAAAAAAAAAAAGGCCATATTATTTAATTTCCTCTGTTGTCAAAAGTTTAAGCCGATCTGGGAGAGTGGAGCCTTGGTTTTATGGAGAAGCGTCGCCTGGTTGTTGTTGTTGTTGTTTATGTTAGTAGCCGCCTTTGATGTAGTTGTCAATAGTTCAATGACCAAAAGTTTCGAGATGTTTGATGGGTATCAATCATATGCAAAACCTCGCCATCGCTGGACGTAACGTCTTCACCCCCCCTCCCTTAGTACTCTCTCCGTGCGACGTCACATCCGTTCAGAGACGTCGCCGCTTTGCCAATGAGCTCTTTTGTGCCTCGAGGCGCGATCGCTTGTTTACAGGAAGAAAGAAAACATTTTGCAACCAATAGCTATGCACCTTACAAAACGCACGCGCGTCGACCTGGGCGCGTTCACGCTGGAGCAGCACTTAACCATCACTAGGTGTTACTAGTTATAGAATGGAAACCCGTCGTTTAGTCCGTATCCCGTATTTCTCAGATTTTTGTCTCGGGGGCAGAAAATTTAAAAACATTTTTTTAAAATTATTTTATGTTTTCCGGTTCACACTTCACCGTGAATTGAGAAAAAAGGGCAAATTTAATGGTTTAATTTAATTTGATTTTTTTTTTCATCAACTGAAAACCAAACTCGAGGTGCCTCGTGTAAATACGTTCTGCAGTGAAGTGTTATTTGCTGTTTAACAATAACCTTATTAGCCAGGTTTTTTTTTTTTTTAAACATTTTTTTCACCTTTTTTATAAAAAAATAAAATAAAAAGTATTTTAAATGACTTTTTTTACACACGTAGATTTAATCAATTTATTCCAGGAATTTGCAAATACAATCTAATTTTGCACTTTATATCAGATTTGCTCTGAGTGGGGGAAAAAAAAAAAATGCCATCGGAAGCTGTCTCAATCGGTATTTAGGAGACATGAAAATTGTTAAATCTGAAATTGCTCAGGTTCTTCACGAAGAACTAGTGGGATATACCCATGATCTAAAAGAAGACTATATATATAATACATCCACACACTATGCCAGTCTTCTTCAGGTGATGCCCCCCCCCCCCTGCGCTGTCCCACCGCCCTGAACATTCCTGCTCAACCTCACGGTGCCAATCGATCGTCGCCGCTCCGCTCGGCTTTCGCCTCCTCGCAGCTTTAGAACGTGTTTTTCCTTAAACCAAGGTGGACACTTTGTTTTCGTCAGCAAAATTCTGGTTGTGTGAGACTGAACCTTCTGTAACCTAGCAACGGTTTTTGGGGTTTTTTTGGAATGTGTCGCATGCTGATAATTTGATGCATCTTTAAGGAATTTTAACCTCTTAAATTTTTAAATGGGAAAAAATCTGAAGCGTTCTCACCTTGTCGTTTGGTCCAAGACGGTTTTGGTATTTGTGGACCCTCCATCGTGCTCCAAGTCGAACTCCCACTCATTCCTAATGTTCAAAACGAATCTCTGTGTGAACGTTCTGTGTGGTTTCAGAGATTTCTTTAAAAGAAGGCTTTTTATTAACTCAACACATTGTCTTGTTTTTGTTTGTTTGTGGTTTTTTTGGGGGGGGGGGGGGGGGGGGGTGATGCTTTCTCTGAGAATTTGAGAAAATGACCAAGGTTCCACTTTCTCCCTTGTACAAATTAATATAAATAAATTTCTATATAAATATATATTATACATTTTACTCATTTTTGTCCAGTTTTGTATTTTACACTCATGTAAAGTTTGTTTTTGACGAGGCATCGGAGCAGCTATTGCAAGACGATATGAGTGACGATGTTCATCTGGGAGAATTTTATGCATGTTATATTTTCTCTCTTTCTCTCTGTCTCTTTTAACGCCCCCCCCCCCCCCTTTATCAGGTGTGCAACGTGAATATAAAGAAATCTACCTTTTCTTTGGAATGTTTTAGACAATCAGTCTCAGGCCGGGACCGCCCCCCCCCCCCCTAGGGACCGAGAGCCCCGTAGGCTGATGGACAAACAAAACTCATTTTGTTTGACAATTTTAAAATCTTTCTTTGCATCTACTGGAAGTCTAGATTTTTTTTTGGAGGTTTTGTTCATTCATATGTTCGTGGCTGCTCAAGTTTACACACACACTTCTCTACTACACTCAAAAACACAAACACCTCGTGCGTTTGATCCCTCTGCTTTCTTCCAAGGTGAGGAAAACGATGCTTTGACTAACAAATCTATAACATCTATGAATGTGGGAATGCAACACATTGCAATAAAAGCACCATTTGAAATGCAAAGCCTGTCGTCCCGGATTCTTTCGTTCGGATTCGTGTCTAGATACAAAAAAACAAAAAACCCCGATTTTCTCATTTACTTATAATAGAGGCTTAAAATAAGTCACCAAATCTTTATTCTAAAGTAAGACATACGTATACTGTAGCAGCACCCGCTAAACATGTCTCCTCCTCGTTAGTATAGTGGACAGTATCTCCGCCTGTCACGCGGAAGACCGGGGTTCGATTCCCCGACGGGGAGAAAATTTGACTTTTAAACGCGTTTGCTCAAAATTTTACATAAATCGTATAAAATTTATGGATTAAATTCAAATTAATATTTTAACTAACCTGGTTGTAAAGGATTAAACACGAACTGTTGTTCCAATCTCTTCATAGATTGACTAGATGGCAGTAGAGAGCATGTTGCAAAAAATCAACTCAACAGCTCATTCCATTCCCTAAAAATCTGCATTCACCCAATAAGGCGTCTCAAAACTAACGGCCATGCGGGAACTCTCACACCCAAAGCCAGTGATGTTCAGGTCTTTATTATAAAGAGTTCACATTACAAAGTAAGACATAAATCAGGGGCGTTAAACGCGTTAGTAACCGCGGCGATGACGAGTCTCCATCACGTCGCCGCGCGTCTCGCGTCCGGCTTGTTGTTTTGTATTTTATATGAAGTTTTAAACAATTCTTTTTTTTTTTTTTATACCTTTAAATAAAACTGTTTATAAATCATCTACGAAGACATCTCTCTTTAAATTATACGATTTGAATTATCCAAACGTTAAAGCGACGGGAGAAACGTGCAGTAGAAAACTACGTCGGACTCCTGCGTCCCGGCAGCGACAAAAAGATTAGTAGAAAAAAAGAGAAGAAAACATTTATAACAGGAAACTGATTTTAAAAACGTCACCGGAACAACAGGGCGAGTTCGTTTTTCCGACCGCAGAGCGACCAATCGTGGCTTGAGACGGGCGCCAAGGCAGACACGGATTGTGTGTGTGTGTGTGTGTGTGTGTCCCGCGTGTGTGCGTGAGGATCAGTCAGCGTCTCGGAGGTCATCACGCCGGCGTCAGCAGATCCTGAGCCCACGACTTGATGGCCGACGTCGCGTGTTGGACGAGCTGCCAGGTCGAGTTCGTGAAGGACAAAGCGTGTCCCTGGAGACACGAGACAGAGACGTCCCCGCTGCGGGGAGACCACATCAGAGGAAGAGACCGGGCGTCAGGTTCTCGGTTCAACACCGATTTAAAAACTAATGTACGAAGAAACAAGACGACAAAAGATCAAAAGCACCGACTTGCAGGAGTCCTGCAGGCTCGTCCACGCCCGCTGGAGCAGCGCCGACATGGTCGCCAGCGCCGGCAGGACGTAGTTCTGATGCAGCAGCAGGAGGAGCTCCTTCAGGTACGCCAACAGCTGGAAGACGCTGTCGGGCGTGTTGCCGCTCACCTGGGGAGAGACAGGAAGTACGATCGAGACCAAAAACGCCTTCGGTGCGCCGCCCGAAACCCGAGACGGTTACCGGGCTTTGCGTCCGTCCGTCCGTCGGGCCTCACCCATTCCACGGCCTGCGGCGTCTTCTCGCCGACCCACACGATGAACTGGGAGGTCTTCTCGGAAGAGAAGACGGCCGCCGTCTTCACCTTTTGGCGACCCTGTTCCGCGAGCGGCCCCGCGACCCGGACGCACTCGGAGTAGTAGTAGGGCGTGTTGGTCTCCAGCCAGCTGCGGGAGACAGAAACAACAACAATAATAATATTAACGCGACTCTGCGGCGCCGTCGGCGCGTTCAGAAGCGCACCTGAAGCCCCGTTTGGTGTAGACGGTTATTTTGCTCCACGCTTGCTGGGAAACGGCCGTGACCCCCGAGCTGCGAAGCTGCTTCGCCGTGGCGGAATCTGAAACGCGCAACACACACACACACACACACACGTTAGAAGACGTCCGGAGGAACGGCGGCGATCCAACAGGACGGGGGGGGGGGGGGGGACCTTGGAAGGAGCCGTGGGATCGGACGTCGTGAATGACGAAGCCGGCGGCGAACACGAGCAGAACCATGAGGAGCTTGGACCAGGGGAAGCCGCGTCCTTTCATCTTCACCTGCAGGTTCTGGAAACATCAGAGGAAATACTGAAAGGGTTCAGGAGGTTTTGATGAACCGGGCCGACGCCCTCACCTGGCAGAGGTTATTGCACTTCTGAAGGTCCCGACATTCGCCGGCGTCTCGCATCTCCTCGTTGGTCACTCGGAACGACCGGATCGTCTCCTCGAGGTTCTTCCGAACCTGGAAACGGAACAGAAAGACGCTTTAATGCAAATAAAGGAGGCGCGTTCGGTTCGGGAACCCTCACACCTGGCGGGAGGAGCTAGTCGTACCTTCGGTGGCAGCTTATTCCAGGACCTCAATAAATGGTTCAACAGCAGGCTGAAGGAGAAAGAGAAGAATAAAAGTGTCGGTTCGTCCAGGCGGAGACGCGGAGGTGTGAGAATGAAGCGCTCACCTGGACTGAGGTAAGTGTTTGACGTAGAGCTGCCTCCACACGCCCAGACTCTGGACGTCCACGCACAAACACTCCGTCATGCTGCTGAGCAACTGCAGGAACACAAACGGGGGGGGGGGGGGGGGGGGCGATTCCAACAGGATGGGAAACCAGTGAATGTGTGTGTGTGCGTGTGCGTGTGCGTGTGCGTGTGCGTGTGCGTGTGCGTGCGTGCGCGTGCGTCACCTCTCTCTTCATGTCGTCGGGACAGTGAGGCGTGGCTCTGGACAGAAACGACGGCAGGTACGTGTGTAACGTGTTCTCGGGCTTGGCGCCGAACGCGAGGACCTTCAGGCGGGGGTAGAGGCGCCTCAGCTGCTCCTGCAGGCTGAGCAGACGGAGAAGAACCGTCGGGAACGCCGTCGGGAACGCCGCCGACCCGTCACCGAGCCGGACGGATTTACCTCGGGGACAGCGCGTTCTTGGGCATGAAGGCGAAGTCCAGCAAAGGGAAGAACTCTTTGGGACCCACGATGCCGAATCCCTTGGTCAGGTTGGCGTGGAGTCTGCGACGAGGAGAACAGTCGACACATTTCAGGCTTCCGGCTTCGCTTCCCGGGGAACGTTTTTCCCGGAGCGTTCCTTACAGGAGGAGCCGCTCCAGGTAGGCGACGGCGTAGGCCGACAGCGACTTCACTCCCAGCACCGGGAGCATGACGCCCAGCCACACTGGAACACAGAAGAAGCAGCGTTCACGCCTCGCGACGGTCCTGGGGGGGCGTGGAAACGGGTTCTCTCTCCTCCCCCCCCCACCCCCCCCCCTCTGCTTCACCTCTGAGTCCCTGGCTGAGATCGTAGAATCCAGCCTGTCCCAGAGCCCACATGATGGTCAAACACTTCGCCGGGCGGTTCTGAACCGACCGCAGCAGCTCCAAATACTAGCGAGGAGGAAGAAGAGGGGGCGATCAGGTTCACGGAGAGGAAGAGGAAGAGGAAGAGGAAGAGGAAGGCTCTCCAGCAGGGATGCCGGTCTCACCTCCGGCAGGCTCTGGGTGGCCATTCTGGGTTTGTCCTGCAGGATGGCCTGGATGCAGACTCTGTAGCCATGAAGCGGTTCCCCTGGGAACAGAGGAGACCGTGTTTGGGGGGCGGGGGGGCGGGGGGGGCTCTATGGACCCAGAACCCCGAGGGGGGGGGACATTTACCCGACTGCCTGTCCAGCTCCCGGAGCATCGCCGTTAGGCAGTGGTCCAGAAGGTCGGGCAGAAGGTCGCTGCAGCGCTCCATCAGGCCTTTGATGACGTGCTTCAGCTCCTTCCCCGTGAGGCAGTATGGGTAATCTGCAGAGACAGAGGACGTAGAATCAGTGAAACAGCCCCCCCCCCCCCCCCGCAGAAAGGATCAGCAGCAGACGGACTGTTCGGACCGTGGGCGTAGCTGCTGAGCGTCGGCTCCGCCTCCGGGGCCGCCAGGTGGAGGTTCAGGTAGCCGGCGAGGTCTTTGAGCCACACCGACGGGTTCTCTGGGAACAGCGTCTGGCTGCGAGACATCTGCTGCTTCAGGTCGGAGACGTTCAGCTGGACGGAGACACGGAGACCCGGAGACAACGGCGCCGTGACTCAGGGAGGAGGCATCAAAGACAACCCCCCCCCCCCCTAACCAATCCAGCCACTCACGGCTCTGAAGGCGTCCTCCAGGGTCCTGTGCGCCGGCTCGGGGGCCGCGCCGCCGGGCTGGGATCTCTTCGCCGGTCTGCTCGAGGCCTTCCGTTGCTCCGGCTCGGCCGGCGGTGGAACCTGCTCCTTGTTCCGCTTCTTTCCCATCTTCTCCAAGGCGTCAAACATCGTCTCCGACGTCAGCAGGGGCGCTGAAGGGACAGGAAGCAGAGATGAGAGGGGGGGCCGCCAGCTTCCTCCTGAGCGTCCCAAAAATCAAGATAATCCACGAAACCGTAGCAACCCCCCCCCTCCTCCCTGCATGGACTTATGTAAGGAGCAGTTGTTACCCTGAAACTATTACTATTTCTAAAGGATAACATTTAATCACTGCTTTGGGTTCCACTGATTAAAACCCATAAAGGGGGGGGGGGGGGGGGGCAAAGAGAACAAGCGAGGCTTGTTGGGTCCAGAGCTTTTTGAGGGTTGGAGAATTTACACAAAAGAAAAGAATATATTTTAGAGAAAGCCGTTCCACCAGGTCAGCGTGACCGGAGAGACTTTGGACCGACTGATTCATGAACAAATAAGCTGCGGCAGAATGAGAGCCATTTTGAGGTTCAATGAATTTAATACTGGTTTTTTTTATTAAACACAACTTGTAAGAACAAGATGAAGATCTTTAAACTAGATTTAGATAGAAGCTTCACAAAACAAAGTAGACCCCACCATGTTTCTGTCATGGAAGCTTCAGAGTTTAACCAAATGAATGGTTTAGTTTCATGCTCCATACGCCGCCGACAGACTTTAAATTTATAAGGTAAATCTTTAAATGCCCTCTAATCACAAATTGGTCATTGCATTACATGTTCACTCTGGAATTAGGACAGAAAATGTGTAGAAGATTCTTGGATTGGCCGATATTCAGGGTGTCAATCTGAATTTATGAATCAAGACATTTATAAAACACAGCTGGGAAGCTGCGCAGCGACAAGATGGATGATGTGTTTAAAAGATGAAGCCAGAAAAACGGAGATAAAAAAAGGTCGCGAAAGCTGCTAACATGCTAAACGATGCGGCTCGGCACTGATGACGTAGACGGTGTGTTGACACACTTGCTAGCACGCTAACCGCGCTAGCATCTCTTACTGGGAGAATGCGGCGGAAGCACACAGTCCAGAAAGGTCAAATAGCTGTCACGGGGTTTTTAAAGAAGGTGAGGAAAAGTAGATCCCAGACGGGACAACAACAAAATAATAGTCGGAGGAAGTGTTACCCCGCGATGCTATGCTATGCTATGCTATGCTATGCTATGCTATGCTAGCTTGTCGAGTCAGATGACAGGCACGAGTCACCGTCATTCCCACTGTTAATGTAAAAAATAAAACGCACCTTAAATTATTTACTTCTCATTTAGAGCTATTCACACAGAACCTCCATTTCCCCGCTTAAGTGAACTAGACAGACACGAACGAGCCAAATGACGGCCATGTTCACGTACGTCTCGACGGCTGGTTAGACTCGCCCAGGGCTTTCCTTCCGCCGGCTGCTTTCTTGTCCGTCGGGTTCTTCCCGGTACTCTTCCTCCCCTTCTTCACGACTTCCCATTTCCCGACGGAGCCATTATTTGAAGCCATGTCTCTGGCGCAGATGATGATTTTCCTCGCGGGGGTACCGACGTGGCTTCCTGGCTACTTCCTCCCAGCTGCTGCTGAATGAACCGAAGGGGGAGGAGCTGAGCTCGCGCTGTGCTTCAGAAAGCTTAAACGTCCGCGTGCCACGTCGCTTCGACGTCTTGACGTCACGGCGTTGCGTTCGGACCGTCATTTTTTTCAAACGTCATAGTTTATTATCGTCCCCCGAGGGGCAATTTAAATGACAGAGGCGGTAGTAGCAATAAATAAAATAACAAAAAAGCATCACACCGCGCAGGAAACGATAAACTTCAGTTAAAGTTACATTTAAAAGGCTGATAACTGCAGGGATGAACGATTGTTTGACATTTTAACCTTTCATCTCCAGTAAATGCTTTTTGCTTTTTTTGCACCAAAAAATGTTTTGTAATTTACTTCTTTGTGACATCATTTGCTGTGTCCTTGTTGGATAGAAAAAAATAAAATTAAAGCTTTATTTGTATTTACTGAGGAATAAATATTTTATACACGCACACAACACACAGTGTGTGTATATATATATATATGAGTGTGTTTGAATTGTTTCAAATCATAAAACAACCATTTGCTTTAAGTGTTTTTGCTCTGAAATATATATTATCTACTATTATTGTGGCTCGCAAGTTTTAAAAGCATGATAAAATAAAGAACAGAATGACAAACACAACAGCAACCCGTGACAACACGATTTATAAATGTTCTTGAACCTCAGAGCTTCATTTCAACTCTAAAATGATGCGAGTTTATCAACATGGCTGCCGTGGTAACAAAAGGCGAGCGAGGGTTTTGTTCTCTCAGACTGGCCCAATCATAATTAGCCTGCCTGTCAATAATAATAACCACACCCAGGATGCCTCGCCAGCCACTGCAGCTGTGCAACCAATAAAACGGCAACAGAAAATGTTTTTCTAATAATAGCAGCGATGATGCTTAACTCGATGAACAGTCAAACAGGTTTTCACGATGCCTGTCTGCAGTGTTACTTTGCTCATCGTGACATCCAAAGCCTAAGTCGCCTCTAACTTGGCTACCGAGAAACTCTATGCAAATAAAAAAAACAAATCTGTTCAAAATAAATCTACAAAATATAAAATGGCTTCTTTCTGTACCCTAATGGCTGAAGCCAGTCACTGCATCTTAGCATTTCACATAATTCCATCTTTCGTTTCTGATACATTTTAGTGCAAGACCTTCGCTTTCTTCAAACCGGACTTTTTTTGTTTCTTCCATAAACTGTATAAAGCTAATAAAAAAGGTAATAAATAAATACATAAATACACAATGTGGTCTCATTAACAGGCTGCACGTTTCTCTCTCGTGGGCCTGAACATCTCATCTTGTGAGACCATGTTCTGAGGAAAGTGTCGAGTTTCATATACGATATGTGATGAGAGCGTGACCTGCCTCTTAGAACAGACAGATGGATCGCGCCCGTCGGCTCCGGGCCGTCGGTGCTCGATCCCTGTAATCTCATCGCTATTAAGCTTGAAACGTTCACAGACTGGGCAGGCTAAAGTAGCCCTGCAGTATATAACTGTCCCTCTGGAAGCAGGTCAGAATAAGTCCGCCTGTCGGTACAGGCAGGTCCGGGTCAAGTGTCCTTTTGCGCGTGGAATTTTCGGAGGGCTCGGCTGCGCAACAAAGTCATCGTGAATACGGACAGCCACGGATAGAAACGGGATTGGCGTTGGGAGTTGTACGGAATAAAGATAAAGGGAGAAAAATGATCAAATTGGTTAAAGGGGGGGGGTCAATGAAGATGAACAGTTTAGAATTCCTCCTGATCTTCATGTGCCACTTCATCAACATCTTCATCCTCTGGTGGTGCAAATCCCTCCTGTAAAAAGAAAGATAAAAGTCAGGGATAGACAATTTTTTCACGACTTTTTTGTAGATTCTGAGCAAATCTCTTCTTGCTGGAGTTTTTAAATCACCTATTTAAATCTCTCTCTCGAAAACAGGAAGTTAAGTGTGCTCCCAGTTTCACATTTCAGGAAAAAAAGGGGTAATATAAAGGCTTAGAAACAGCCATTTTCCACACTTTTCCAACCATGGAAGCTGCTAAAATAAAATCCACTTTCAGTCTACGTACGCACAAAGCACAAACCCCACGATAGAATGTTGATGTTCCATTTCCACGTGGGCCCCAGGAGTGATTCGTACTTACCTCTGTCGCGTACAGTGTGTCGATGATTCTTATGAGGACCGGGTTGTTATCGTTCTCATGTCCCTGGCAGATAAGCTCGATGTCTCTCAGCTTCCCGAAGTAGAAGTCTCTCTCCTTCTCCAGCCCCTCTAGAGCCAGCTTCATATCCAGCAGCTGAGACAAACCCAGCAACGAAGACAAGGAACAGTACAGATATACATATATATACAGCATCGCAGCGTCAAACAAAGCTGCTATTGATGGTTTATTATTCATTATCAGACCGATGAGACTGTTTCTACCTGCTGGCTGAGCTCTACGAGCTCAGCGTCTCCTCCATTGCGAGCGATAGGAGCGCCCCTCCGGGCTGCCGTTGTGCTGCCTTGTTTCTGGGGGGCGGGGACGCTCTTGAGTACTGTGGGAGATGTTCTCATGGGGCCTGGAAAATAGAACCGGCAACACAAGCTGGAAACGTTCTTTGCATAGGAGGCACAAAAGCTCAAACACTTTCATCACCCAGAAGAAGTATTTCCAGCGTGTCACAGCGACTTCCTTTCGCGTCGAGATTTAGAGATAAATGCTCAACGCAGGGATGCGACCTGAGCGAGAGGATCTTTTAGGGATGTGTGAGGTGAGAAAAACGAGTGTGCGTTTTGTACCTGGGTTGGATGGAGGCTGCGCCGTCTCAACGCCCTGCCGCGTCAGCACGGGGTCGTATTCTGCCCCGTCGTCATAGTTAGCGTCAAAAAACTTCTTAAACCACTGAAGGAACTCAAAGTTGTCCTGAAACTTTCCCTTAACCAGCCTCTCCACGGGAATGATCTGAGACGCAGGAAGAGATTTCAAAGAGCGGCCGTGATTGATAGAACGATGTTTAAACAGCAGCACACACACAGGAAAAGACAGAAATAACCGATGAAGGAAATGAAATAAGGGACTATTTGTTTGCACTGTGGTTTCCATTAAATATAGTATTTATACACAAATGTACTTGTATCATAGTAAATAGTTACCTCAAGACACTGATTCTAATCCCGTTGGTGCTTCATTTGCTTTTAATGTTTTCAGTTTAGTCAGTCAAATTGTGTTTCCCAGTGTGTGTGTGTGTGTGTGTGTGTGCGTGTCTGTGTGTGCGTGTGTGCGTGTGTGTGTGTGTGTGTTCTCACCTTGTCCACGTTCATTCTCTTGAATGAAGCCTGTAAGACCTTGAAATTGTGAATGTATTCATGTTCCAACTTAGCATTGAACTTGACTTTCTTCATCAGTATGCACCCTGGAAACAGCATATCCATGAACTGACAGTAAGCAGCACCTAGAAGGTGCAAAACATATTCAGTATTAGCAAGAAATGGATATTTGGAAGTTTATTACCAGCTGTGTGTATTTAAAAAAAACGCGTGTACCTGTACCAAGCTGCTCTATTTTAGTGTAGTTGAGCTGCAGAGAGACGTTAACCCACGCCAGCATATCATGACGACTCAGGTTGTCGATGGTCATAGAGGTGGAGTAAACGTTCACCGCCATCCTCCCGCTTTAACACAAATAAACACACACAAATCCTACAGATGAATGATTGGTGAAGGCTGATAAACATGGTAACAGTGAATAGCCATATGCTAAATGTGTGAGTTTTATACAGCTGTAAATATTACATGAAAAAACACATCTCTAATTTACAACTATACATAAACAATATGCTTCCATCTTCTTCCGGGTTTTCCACTTTGCGGGTCGCGGGAGCTGCTGGAGAGACGGGGAAGATCCCGAATGTGTCGCCAACGCATAAATAATGTGGAATCTAACAGCCGTTTAACTCCTAATAATTGTGGAAAAGTGTAAAAAAAAAAAAAAAAAAAAAAGCACAGACATGTTATTCCAGACGAGGAAAGCTGGATAAACCGGTCCACCAATCCTTATTAAAAGTCTGATTTTTGTCTGTAGACAAAACCGAAATAAAGTTATTAAAGAGTTGTAAAATTGTAGTTAGTAATTAATTTTACGTCTATTGTGTATTTACGCCATTCAAAGACGTAAGTACACAATAGATTTAAAAAATAAACAATTATGGAGGGTAAGAAAGAAACATCTTCTTCAGTTTAATACATTTATCAAGTCTTGTCGTTACATGTACTTTATGTAATATGACACCTGAACCGTCCTGCGTGTTTACGTGTGGCGACAGCCCGGTGCCGGTCGGGTAAATCCGGGTAAATCCGGGTGTTGTGCTGATGCCACAGAATCGGCCACTGCGGGGCAATGTTATGATGCTACTAGCTTCCACGTTAGCTACTTACGCTGCTAACGTAATAAGTGCGTAGCTGCACTTGAATGAAAACTCGCTCCAGCGACACGAGCCGATATCACGAAACATCCGAGCGTAAGGCTGAATAGTGAATACGAGACTTTCGTTCGGCTTACGTTACCCCCTCTGTAGGCCTTTTTTAATAATACACATACGCACATTACAAATGACAAAAGTAAGCCGTCGGGTCGACACAACTGTTTTCACGAGAGGCAAATTAAACAGGTCGATAAATATGGCCGTTTAAAACGTGAATGAAAAGTTACGTTGAATCAATAGCACTCACTGAAACACGACGGCTCCCGCTCTCAGTCGTCCCGTTGTGTCGTCTTGCGTCGGGCTTTTCCGTTCCCGAATCCCGACTGATGCCAAAACTGCGCGAGACCGCTGTCCCCACTAAGCCGCCACTAATGCGCATGCGCAGAAACAATTGAGGGGCCTTCCATAACTTTTTAAGGGGCGTTCGTTTCTGATGCCGCTGAGTCCCGCCAGCGGACCCTCCTGGTGAACAGTGACTGTAAATGTGTGCGTCACTTAGATGTTATACATAAATAATGACTCCTGGGTTTATTGATTAACCCTCTGTGACCAAGTGTCTTAATCAATAATGCAGAAGAATAAATGATTTGGTATTTTTAATAACGCAGCCAGTTTATTACACAATTACACTTCTGACTGAAGATGTCAGAAGTGTAATTGTTGTTTTGTTTTTTCACCTCTTTCCTAATTTTAAAAAGCAGCATAGTGAGTTTATTATGTTGGGATAAACCAAAACTCATTTTTGGAAAAATCAAGACTTCAGTTTTCTCACTTTTATTTTTCTTCCTTTATTCTTGTCATAAGGAACAAGCAGTCACGTACAGATTCAACGAGTTCACTATCCAACACAACAAGAATACACAAACGCACAAACGCACTGACCAGACGGTGCCTTCAAAACAACGAAACCATCCGACAACAGGACCGCACCGGTGTAAAAAAAAAAAAAAACAGCACCAGTTGTGAACGTGTGGCGTCCAGGAGGGATTCCGCACTAGGAACTTCATGCACGGCGTGGGCGTGGCACAGGTGAGTCACATTGGCACATTTTCTTTTTCAACAAGAAAAAAAGAAAAAAACAAAAATAACAAGCATCCTAAATATATAGATTTCACAGACGAGGGGATGCGACCAAGTATAAATAGAATACCGCTCGGCAGGAATGACACGTAATCCGGAGGTGAGAGGGGTCGGTGGTTCGGTTTTAGCCTGTGTGGCTCAATCTTTCTGCTCGCTAACGATCTTTTATTTTATTTTTGCAGTATGTTCTTCTGTAACTCCGTCTATCGGCCCCGCTGCTTTTGCAGGCGAGGGCGAGGACGTTCCCGGGATGTGATTGTTGTTTCAGTCAGAAGCTGTGAACATATGAAAAACGATAAGGTAAACAGCGACTCCATCTAGAGGGGGGTAGCGGGGGGGGGGGGGGGGGGGGCGCGTTCAAAAGCAGTTGGATTTCACCAGTTCATCCGTTGGAAATAAAAACACTGAGACGGGAGCCCACGGTGGAGCAGGAAGCCGAGCATTGTGGGTCTTGGTCTGAAGCTATAGCGTCTACAGTGCACTGTACGGTGTGTGTGTGAGACAGGGGTACGATAGATATATCACGGAATCCAGTTCTGCTATTTTTAAATAAGCCAGTCAACATCGCTTCAGTTGAAACCATCAAAAACTGTACTGCTTTTGATCTGCGCAGCTTGTTCCGTTTGCGTTTCCTTGCAGGACGATAACGATCCAGATCCAGCGTTAGCGCTGCCATCTTGGATTTGACAAAAACATTTTAAATTCGCGGACAGCCCTTCGCTCTTGGGGGTTATAAATCCTGTTTTGCACTCCAATTAAAAATACAAATTAAATTTGTAAAGTCACCCCGGCAGATCGCCGACATCGGTGAGGACTTGAATCACAAACTAATGCTTGAATTGATTTTTTTCCCCCTTTGATCGAAAATCAGTGCAGTTTTCCCGGTTGATCAGATTGAGAACAAAAAACAAGGAGGATGGAACAGGCGGAGCTCCGGCACCGCGGATTACCAGATGCCACTGGAGCGACCTCCGGGAGGGGCCAGGATCCGGGCCGAGGACCTCTTCGGGATGTGGTCGTCGACTTGAGACCCTGAGGGGAAGAACGCAAAATCTTCCTTCGAGGCTCGACCAGCTTCGCCAGACTTCCGAGATGTTTTTTTCCATGTTATTCCGGCCTACCTGAGAGGCTGAAGGAGGACTCGTGAAGGTCTCGGACTCCCTGCTGCGCACGGGCGACTTGCAGACCTTTGCTGGACATGTCTCCGTCCACGGGGCCCAAACCGAGCTCCTTCTTCGTAGCGTTAGCCACCGCGGCTACGTCACCGGAGTACGGGTCCCTCGCGACCCCTTTGCAGGCCTGAGCCTGAAAAAACAGGGAGCGGCGATGAATCAATGAAGAACGAACGTGAGCGACGCAGAAAAAAAATATGTATTTCTTAGTATATTAATACTTTATTTCGTTTTTTTTAGTCGAATGACTGAAGCTCAGAAACACAAAAGGCACCTTTTCTCTCTGCACCATCTTCTTGTAGAGGTAGTCAGGGAAGGTGCGCTGCGGGTAGAACTTTCCAGAACCTTCGGCACACATGAAAACGCCGTTCTCGCACACCAGACGTCCTCGGCTGATGGTGACGAGGGGAACGCCGTGGCAGCGCATCCCCTCGTACAGGTTGAAGTCCCCGCCCTGCGCCTGCGTGCTCACGGAGATGGTCCTGCAGACACGGCAGCCACGTGACACCAGTGTGAGTGTGAGTGTGTGTGTGTGTGTGTGTGTGTGTAAGTGCACACCTCGTGGCATCCGGGTCCCAGACCACCAGGTCGGCGTCGGCCCCGGGGATGACGCGACCTTTCCGCGGGTACAGGTTGTAGATCTTTGCAGCGTTGGAGCTCGTTACGGCCACGAAACGATTCTCGTCCATTTTTCCCGTTACCTGCAGGTAAGAGCAAATATCGTATCGTCACATAGTCTGTGTGTGTGTGCGTGTGTGTGTGTGTGTGCGTGTGTGTGTGTGTGTACGTACCACTCCCCTTTCCCAGACCACACTCATCCTGTCCTGGACTCCGGCCACGCCGTGAGGGATCTTCGTGAAGTCCTCCTTCCCCAAAGCTCTCTGCTTGATGCTAAATGGACGGTGATCCGACGCCACGACGCTCAGAGTGTCACTGGGGGGGGGATACTCGCAGGTCATACTAAATAACCACTAATCACAGACCGCCGCTTTAATAATACAGCGTTTTAGCTGCGTCTCTGTGTCTGTAATTGGGCACGTACTTGCCCAGCAGGCCCATGAGGTAGCCGGGCGTGTTGGGGTCGAGGCGGAGAGGCGGGGCTATGACGTGGGCGGCGGCGTGAGCCCAGTCCTGGTGGTAATACTGCATCCCATTCAGCACCGCGTGAGCTACTGTGGTCTCCGCGTGGACCACCTTGCCTGCAAACAGAGCGAAAGGACGTGAGGTTCAACGCTGCCAAAAAACAAAACCCTCTGAATACGTCAGCGGGAACTCACCTTGCATCTTAGCAGCCGCGATCACGTCTCCGGCGGACATGCTGGACACGTTCACCAGGTACACCGGACACCGGGCCTGCAACCACTTAGTTATTACTACCCTGCAGACACCTGGAGCGCTATTAAAACCGTCCTGTGTTTACTTACCCTGTTGCCGATGGTGACGGCTCGGTGAGTCGCCTCAGACTCCAGCTGGAGAGAATATGAACGATAGGAAAATGAATAAAAACCAGTAAATGAACACCGATAACCTCCAACGGAAAGTTACCTCCTCTGGTCGACTGATCTCGATGCCCTCTGGTCCGCTGATGCCCAAATCCAGAACCTCTTTCGCGCTCTAACACCACGTGCACGTAGACAGCAGCGTAAGGTACAGACAAATCCCCAAAGAGCTAACAATAAAGGTTTATTCTATGGGACGGGCACCTCGGCCAGCAGCTCCCCGTTCTCGGCGTGGACGCGAGCGACGGCGCCGATGTCCTTGCAGGTCTGCATGGCCTGGTAGAGCTCAGAGTCCCTCAGCATCAGCAGGTCTTTGTAGGCCATGAACATCTGGAAGGAGTTCACGCCGTGCTCCCTCACGAGGGTCTCCATCTCGTTTCGTACCTGAGCCGCGAGACGGGGAAGAAGGATCTGTTACCCGGAGATCGCATTACAGTCGCGTCGGATTAGGAGGTGTGTCTCTCTCTCTCTCTCTCTCTCTCTCTCACCTCTGGTCCCCACCACGTCAGCCCGACGTGCAGCGCGTAGTCGCAGCACGCCTTGGCGTCCGCCAGGGCTCTGCAGTTCTCGTAGGCGTCCAGCAGGGAGCAGTGTTGTTCGGGGAGGACCGAGGACATCACCATGGTGGTGCCGCCCATCAGAGCTGCCTGGGAGAGGTGAGGAGGAGAAAAGGAGAGAAGGGTTAGCGATGAGAATAATGATTCCTGTACAGCGCAGAGACGCTCTGTGACGAGCCGCTCTCTCATTGGTCTGCTCGTTACTAAAATCTGACGCGCAAACCGGCAGCTCAAATGCAAAACATTTGTGTTGGCTTTTTCCCCAGAAAGATAAACTTCGAGCATTTCTATTCTTTCTTCAGCCATTCTGTTCACAGTAAAAAAAAAAAAAAAAGGAATCATCTGCAAGGCTTTGTGTAATGAAAAACATCAAATGAGAGAGGTTGGGCTCACGGGAGTATTCTGGATCAGCCTCACAAAGTAAAAGTGTTGGCACTTGTGCGTAGCCATGACGACAGATACTGCTCAGCCATGCCTGTAATATACCCCCCCCCCCCTCCCCCCCTTTTCATTAGGCTGGCAGTCGGCTATTCAGTATCGTCTGACAGCCGAAGAGGTTCTTGGTGCTGATGAGAGACGAGCAAAGAGGTGGAGACGCTTTATGAAAGATAGAAACACGACTAAAACATTCTATATCCAGTCCTCTTGGATTTAGGGCCGGGACAAACGCACCGGCCAATGAGCTTCCGGGTTTCTAACCTATCAGCTGTGGAATCGGCAGATTGTTGTAAAACGATGGGAGGGAAGAGGAGGGAAACAGTTATGGGCTTCATCACAATTGTAAATGAGCCACTAATGCGCCATCGAAAGGTTTTCAATTAACCCCTCGGTGTCACAGATCAGGGACAACAGCCGGCAACTGATAACACCGCAGGAAATATTTACGCTCTCTCATCAACTATTAATAAATCATCTCTTCATCTCCGGGGATCAATGGAGGGCATGCAGAACCCGGAATATGCTGTTAAATTGAAATAATTAACGCAGTATGAGCATGAATCTAGTGACGGCTGGACAGTGTGTGTGTGTGTGTGTTTGTGTGTGTGTGTGTGTGTGTGTGTGTGCGTGTGTGTGTGCGCGTGTACCTTGGTTCCGCTGTAGAAGTCATCCTGAATGCTTGCGTTCATGAAGGTGTCCTGCAGGTGAACGCTGGTGTCTATTCCGCCCGGCAACACCAGCTTCCCAGAGGCGTCGATCACCTTCGCGCCGCCGGGAATCATCAGCTCCTTCCCAACCTGCCACGAACAAACATAAAAAACTTTATTAACACTGTATGTAGACAACTGATGCTGATGCTTATTGCTATGGCAACGCTCTGGGAGCTACTTAAAGGCTTCCTGTAGCGTCACGTGGAGCGGTCACCTGCTGAACGATGCCGTTTTCGATGTAGACGTCCGCCTCCTGGGTGAAGTCGTCGTTGACGACCTTCCCTCCCTTGATGAGAATGCGCATCGACCCCATGCTGGCGGACACAGACCTGCCAAGAGGAGCGTGAAAGAGGAGAAATTTAAAATTCATCTGTGGTGACTGAATCATTTGAAGACATCATTCTATTAAAGAAAAGCGTCATGAAGTAAAATAGCTGCAGCCCGACGTGTTACAGAATAAAGCCGTCTGAAGTGTAACGATCCTGCAGGGCTTTGGAGAAAGACGCATCTAATTAACCTCATTTATATTATATGGTACACAATGATCCCTAAAACATGAACTTCGATTCTCCTGATATTTCATCTTTAAAAGGTTTAAATATTTTACATTTTAATTAACAACTCTAACATAAATAAAATAAAAAATAATTTCTCAATGAATGCAACATAAAGTAGATTTCTGAAAGACGTTTGTGTTTGCATGAATGTCTCCAAAAATCTGTGTGTGTGTGTGCGTGTGTGTGTGTCTTTGTGTGTATTCTGCATGGGTGGCTGTATGCAATGTGCTTGAAGGCTCAACACAATAGCCTCCCAGTCACACAGAATCAACTCAAAGAGGAGGGGGAGGAGAGAAAGAAAGAGGAGAGAGGAGGAGAGTGAAGAGAGAAACGACTGAACAGAATGAGAAGAGAAAAAATGCCCCCCCCCCCCCCCCCCCAAATGAGGCCAAAAGGGGTCTAGATATGTGGGAAAAAAGGTGATCCGCAGATCTTCTGTTGGAGGGGTGCATCGGGGGGAAAGAAGGGAAGGAGGGAATAAAGGTAGGGATGATGCACGGATAAGAGGAACGGAAGAGGGGAAGACTGGAGAGGATGAAGTGATGCTGGGGGGGGGGTTCAGCATGGAAAGCGGTGCCCTGCAGGCCTGGCAGCCCCAATAAAAGACTGGTTTCCCTGGTGATGGGAAGTAGAGCGCTTTCATTTGTGTATCCCAGGATTGGAACGACGCTCCTGACCCAAAAGTATGTTTCAGATATTAGTTAGTAGATTTAGAAAGAACTGGACCAGCTCCTGATGCGAGCTGATTGGACCGTCTCTAAAGGTCACCTACACCTAGAGACTCGTGGCGCCTTCCACTGAGCAGCTGGAGAGCCTGAGATTGAGAGCATTAATTCAGGGATTATATTCCGTGCGTTGCCGTAACAAGACGTCCGTCAACGTGTGTGGTGTGAAAATGTGCGTGTGTTGATGCATGCCGTACGCGGGTAGACGCGAGCAGACAGCTGCTGACCGACTGCGTGCGTGTGTGTGTGAGCAGTAGATCTATTTAAAAAGCCAGAACAAACGTGCGTTAGACAAGTCCGTAACCAAGAGGAGATAAAAATAAACCTTAAACACAGACACGCACAAAGATGATCAGCTTTTGAGGTGGGTTCTGCCAGAGCTTCACGGATGAATAAGCCGTCAGCGAATCACAAATAATATCACACACATAAATAAACAATAATATCACACACGTAAATAAGCAGGCCATCACTCAGAGCCTTGGAGCCTTCTATCTCTACGTTGTCGTCATATTGTTAGCTTTTTATCCGAATGATCAATTATCTCCTGATACTTTCTTCGAGGCGTCTGGATTGGACGTTCCCTCTGAGGTCTACGCTCACATCACGAGCCCCGATCGATCACTTCTCCTGCTCTCAGATCAGTTTTAGCCGCCTTGATGATCATCGTCCACCATTGAGAAGTGACTTGAGTCACGCCGGAATCTCCTCCCTCCTGTGATGCAGCACGCACGCACACACACACACACAAACACGCACGCACGCACGCGCGCAGAACACCGATCAAGATGTCTGCATCGCCCACGGCAAGAGGCTCCTCCCGTCTAACCCGGATAATGAACGCGTCCGTCGCGTCACGCTCTGAAGGAAGGCCGACACTCTGCCAGCTGTTCCCAAGCAGCCGATGAACAGCTGAGAGTCTGCATCGTAGTCTTCATCCTCCTCCTCCTCCTCCTCCCTTAAGACGACGCCGAGGAGGATACTCTACCCGAACGATGAAGGCCTCGATTGGTGATCAATGGAACCACAGCGATGGAAGAACCTCCGTGCAGAATCAAAACAGAGAATTTGTTGGCATTCTCTTCTCAACCGAACCACACAGGCATCGCCTCCCAGACCCTCCTCTTCATCATTATCATCATCATCTTCATCATCTTCACCGTGACTCACAATATTTGATCGAACAGAGAATAACCTATTATTTATATAACGAATTACACAGAACCGTATTGCACTGATGGCATGACACACACGCGCGCACGCACACACACACACACGCACACACACACACACACGCCTCACCCATATTTTGTCGCACGCGCCGCTAGCCTGTTTGTTCTTTTAAAGATCATATAATGTCAGTGAACATAATAATAATAATAATTCACATTCCATTGCAAAACGAAAAATGTTCCCACGTCAATCAAATATTAAATCTCGTTAAGCTAACATTCGTGTACCAAATGGGGGCATTAAAAAAAGGTAATTACACGGTAACACCGCGGTCCTTTTATCCGTCGAATTCCTATCATTATTGTCATTTATAATAAAAATATCGAGCTTGATTTCTTATATAAGCATGTTTTCTTTTGTGTTTTCGCTCCTTTTCTTACCCTTTTTCGGCCGAATTCCCGGATCCTCCTCCGCGGCGGTCTGCACCCCGGTTGCCCAGCACTAGCTGAGTGAGCCTGGGACAGCTGGCACAGCGCGAGCCGCAGATGCTTCAATACCAAATAGTCTAGCAGCAGCCAATCAGAGGCCGTTCCATCCTCACCAACGACGGTTCTGGCCAATAGAAGACGACATGTGTGCAAAGATGGAGTCTCCTCTTCTCAGGAGATAGGGGGCGTGGTCTCCTGCTCGCGCGACGTATGCTGCCTTTAAATGCTGTCCGTAAAAGTCGGTAACATTTGATAAGCCAAGATAAAACGATTACAACAGTATTGGAATTGTGAAAATTGTTATTCTATAAAACTATTCTGTGTTAAATAATACTATACTATATAAGTCTTTATAACAATAGCAATAGAATATCCTACTAAGAGTCTCACATCTTTAATTCAGTGAAAATGTAGCTTAAATGAATGTTTATCTTGTCGACAGGATTTACAAAAACATACTCTTATAAGCTACATAAATCAAGATTTGATTCTTTAATCTTAAATCACAGTTTATTTTTCCTTTATCCGACCTGGAGTATTTTGAACGCTGAATTTCACTTTGAGGAGTTTACAAGGAGCACCTGAAGGCAACAATATGGAACTGAAGGACCACAGGATGGAGACAGGGCGCTTTTCTTCAGCAGGATGGCTGAGCAGAATTCGGAATTAATGAGGCGAGAGCAAACAGAGTGTTTTTTTCTACGTGTCAACTCCTTAATAAAGCCTGCAGGTGAAGATTCACAGCATTTCTAGAGTATGTATTTGCTTGTCGGGGGCCATGGAGAATTAAAAGAGCACCACATTGTGTGATAAGAACTATTGTCAGAGCATTTATTTTAGTTTCCAGAACAATTTGGACCATGGCACACGGTTAGTGTTTGTGTTCAACACCTTGATGTGTGCACAGTTATGTAGTAAAAAATAAATAAAAATAAACTACAAATAAAAAAAAGACTTTTGGCTTTGGTTTTGTAGTCACACCCTTAACTGACACAAAGGTAGATAACACTGAGCCTTAAGGCTACATCACAAGAAACAGCCTTTTTTTTATTATTCACGTTTCATTTCTTACATTGTTCAAGTACAAAGTTAAAATGCCTTTTTAATTAGTTCATATTCATACAAGAGTAAAATAATGCAATAGTGCCTTTTCATTACTACGACAAACTTAAATACAGTCATTGTAAAGACAAACTTGATTTATACTCCTAACAATATATTTTTCTTATTTTCAGATAAAATTTTAGCACCTTTTGAAAACACCGCCGGTTCCTCCTTTTCCTAAAAGCTCATCTTTCATTTAGTCCATGAGATGAGTGTCTGAATGCGCCACAGCATTGTGTGTGTGTGAAGGTGTCGTGCATGTGTGTCTGCGTCTGAGCGTCGGCCGCTCTGTGTATCCGTCGTGTTTTGGGTGCATGTGTTCATATGTGTCGATAGCAACGCATTCCTCAGCCTAAAAGCTGTCGATAGGCGAACAGAAACATCATCACCCTGTCACCCTTCGCTTAATAGCATCTTACATCTGTCGGGCTGCACTCTCAAACAAAGGCGTGTCAAAATAAAGCACAACAACAACAACATATTGTTATTTTTTTTGGCCTGTAGAGACCAATGAGGAGGCAGAGGTCAGATCCTCGATTGGCAGATGATTTAGTTCCCTGTTATGCTTCCGAGCATTTGTTTGTGATACTTTATAGATCTTTGATATTTTGCTAACTGAAATATAACCCAGATATTTACTGAGAATCGCAGAAGATCCTGTTTTGACCTTGACTTTGGGGACAAACAATTCGATTTCTGCTTTCACCTCTGCCTGCCTCATCCACCTCTTTTAAACCAATTTGTTGTTTGCCTGTTATTTCAACTCACTCCTGTTTGAGGGCGTCCTTTTACCTCATCGCTTTAACAGTTTCCTCTGGCGTCCGTGGGTACAATAGAACAAGTCACTATACTAACTGTAATATATGCTTACGCTAGCCTCTCTCTCTCCCCTCTAGGCTGAGACTGAACTGAACTGAGCACCAACCTGGAACAGTACACACACACAATAACAGATT
>NC_090916.1:7576661-7594161 GCF_040956055.1 Brachionichthys hirsutus
CTGTGTGTCACCGGGAGACTCCAGTGTTTTTAGTGCTGAAGTGAACGAGGCGTCTATGAATGCATCGGTGAGGCAAAAATTAAATTTTTAGGGATGATTTCAGAGATTCCAGCAAATATTTAAATCATGAAATACAAATCAAGATATGATTTTACATTGTTATATGAATTTTATTAAACTCATTTACCTTTAAAGTGACATTTTTAATTGGCCTTGTGATCCGCCTCGGCCTCATTTATGTCTTTTTCTTAAGATAATTACGAAGCTTGGCTTTGCTGGCTCCACAAACGGGAACCAATCCTTAATGGCTATGCATCCTGCCAAAATCTCTGGACAATTAAAAAATAATTAAAATAAATTGAGGCAGGCAACGACGGAAAACGCAGGCGGCATTTTGTGGCGTAATACCACGTTTGTCCAAAGGGGTCACTAATAACAAAAAGGTTCCTTGTAGGAGTTTTAATTACGTATAGCGTACATTCAGAAACAGAAATTTACAAATTATGACCGAACCATCACAACATGACGCTGATGACGTACTGATGCTCGTTGCTCGGGGCGACGCCGGATGCTGAATGACAGCTGAAGAATAATTGTGCCGCATGAGTCAGCCTATCATATGTGTGCTTGTGCTTCTGCATCTGTTGCTATAACCAGTGCAATGTGACTATGTGTGCTGCCTGCCTGCCTGCCTGCCTGCCTGCCTGCTTCCTCCTTCCCCTGCTGGCCCGTCTGTTGCGGTGACAGTGGAGTGGTTGCTAAGGTGCAGAAACTGCTTAGCAACTGCCTCCGACAGGGCCGCCGTGCTGACTAAACATGCTAATGTCACCCCCGTGACAATCGGCGCAGCAGCCGGTACCGCATGCACGTATGCCTGCGGCGCTCGCTGTCCACACACACACACACGCGCGTCAGGACGCGCACGCATCGATCCGATCAACAGTAAACCCGACACGCCCGTCCAGATGCTGCAGACGTGTTTCCACACCCCTTTGAATCTGTCACCGTAGTGAAACTAGACTTTCTTTCATTCACATTTCTGTTGCAGGAATTAGCATATATATTTATGCATATTTAAACGTGAAAATCGAGGAAAACTAATTGGCTACTCAACTGGGTAAGTACCAGGAGGATAAATAATCATTCAAATCTTTATTCTCGTCAAAGCGAGCGCTAGAAAACCCAAATCCACTCAGGACCGCGCCGAACGCACACGACGGCACCGAACGAACACACCGGCCCACCCATACAGCCTATCTTTGGTCTATTTCTGTCTCCTGGCAGGTCATTTCAGGCCACCGCTGTTGCTAAGTAACCGGACCGCAAACGAGGCAGGCACGGGAGGATACCGTCAGCGGCAGACATATTGTCCTCGTTCTCTCGGCCCCCATCCCCGCGTCCTCCTCTCTGTCTCTCCTCTTTTCTTTTTTTTTTTGTCTTTATCAGGCTCTCTGTCTGCTTCTGCTTCCTTTCTGCATTTTCCACGACTCACTTCGTCGTCGGTGGATAAAGCTGTCAACGGCACGGTGCCGCCTTTGTTTTAGAGATGGAGTAAATGACACCGGCGCCAGTTTGTCGCCTGGTGGCGCTGTCTGAGGTTCTCAGTCATCCACAAACGTGTACAAATCTAATTATTTACTCCAGTTCTTAAGAAACCAGGGCAAGAAATGCATTGTCCAAAAAAATAAGGGTGAGGATTTGTAAAATTTGTAAAAAAAATAGATGCAGAAAATTTGGAATTAAACCTTCAAGGTGGCAAAAAGGTCTTTCAATTATTAAGTTGAAAAGCAAAAATGTGAGATTCAAATTTGGGTTGCTTGTGTGAGACTGTCACCGGCCAAAAATAAGACATTTTACTGTGTCCCCCCCACATGAACTTCCAAAAGGACTTTCCGGGGTTCCAAAAGGGGTTGCCCTTATGTTTCCCCTTATTTCTAAGTCATTTAATGATGGACGATATAAAACCACAGCCTCTGACATTATTTCTGAAGATCAAAACATCCCTGATTTATGCTTTTGCTCTTGTCTGAGCCCACATTAATGCCCTTCTCTCAACATCAGGCCGGTAGCTTCAGTGATTACACAGAATGAGTGAATCCAGCCGAGTCTTTGTGAGTGACTCAGATCTCTATCTGACTTTATATCGACTCTTTGACGACGCTATAAGGGCCTCTCTACACGCCGCGCTGCTCTTTTGCCGGTGTGTGAATGTGGCGGTAAGATGGCTATTTATACAGCAGCCCTATAGAATGAACTCCACTTGTCTCAGATTTACGATGGCTGCCTGGGCTCTGTGGGCGCAAATGAAAGAAGCCATTTTTCACCTTGTGTAAGTCTGAATGTGTGTGTGTGTGTAGGTGTGTGTGTGTGTGTGTGTGCTCATTTTGGCTAAAAACAAACAAACAAACTCTACTTTCATGTGGTCGAGTGAGTGTTTGGAATGTAGAACGGTTTAGAGTGAATGTAAATAAATGACGATACATTTAATTATTACACACTCGGTCACACACACACACGCGCACACACACTGGCCGGATTATCGCCGTGTGCGTCGACTCAAAAAAAAACTCCCCCGCTGCTAGCTTACGTGCCAAAGTTGAGGGTGTAATGACAGCTGAAGGGAAGAGTGGGGGTAGTTGTATAATATTGTTATTATATAGTTATTACATAATATCAGTGACAGCAAAAAATAACAGTAGTAGTATAATTTAATATTTATAAGAGAAACAGCAACATCAAGCGCAATAAAGGAGAGAGATCTGACAGCGTAGTTCCATAATTAATGCAAACAAACTACTTAGAATATGTGATTCACTTTAATATCATTATTAGTTTAGAAGTTATTCGCTAAAAGCACACCTTCAGTAATTCTTCTGGATCTATAGATCCGATATCTTTTGAAGGTGCAACAAATCCGTTGGTCCACGACTAATTCCACAGCGTCTTGGTACAGAGCAGCAGAAACAGAAGCTCCTTTGTGGAGGCGACGACGATTAATAATAATAATAATAATAACGCGTTCCTCTCACCACGTCGTTGGCAGCGTCGTTCTCGGGCGTCTGGGGCGGTTGGGCGGCAGCCGGACTGTTGGACGGCATGGCAGGGGTGCGGCTCGGCGAAACCCGGGTTCAGGACAGTTAAAAAAAATAAAAAATAAAAATGGAACAAATCAAATCATGGGGACACCGGGAGCAGCGTGTCATTCAATCCGTCTTGTTTGTGAGGTCGTTGACTCCTCCTCCTCGCCCCCCCCCCTCGCCTGGAGAAACACAAAAAGCGAAATTTACAGTCGTCTCCGAGTAAGAAATCCTCCTCGGGATGCGGGAAATATCTCGCTGTGGTTGTTTGGGTCCCTCTTCCTCAGGTCCAAACTCTCACTGCAGGTGTTTTAATAAAGACAACAAATATTATTCCGCAATCATTTGGCATTCCAACCAGCTGAGTGTGAACGTGATCGACGAAGCTGTGCGGGACGAGGAGGGGCAGCTGTCAGCGGAGTACTCAGCACACAACTGGAAGTACTTTTTGGCTCATCGCCCAATTGACGTTCATTTTTTATGCAGAGGTTGACAAGCGCCGAACGTATTGAACGAGCGACGGAGGAGTTCAATCGGTGATCAACCGTCAAGAGGAAACGGGAGCGTGTTTGCGAGCGCAGAGCGAGTTCGAGTTATTCACCGCTGAGATAAAATAAAGACTCTGGAACGCAGGAGTAACCGTGAACCGCGCTCCGCTGAGTCGGAGTGTGCAGGTAAACTGTCAGAAAGGTGAGCTGAACGGACAAATAGAAGCATCGACCTCACACTCCGAACGTTATATTCTATAAAACACCGATCTCCTTTTCCTTTTTTCAGTGCGCTTGCTAGCTTTCCCGCCTGATAATGTAGCATCGAGCTCAGGCGCATACAGTTGTATACCGTATGCACCTGAGCTGTGCGGCTTTGTTTGCATTGGCTTTGCATTGCGCAGGTATCGCGTTATCTCCAGCTCTCCGACCTTGAGTAACTATTTGGTACAGACAACACTGCAGACTCCACAGGGAGTCGATATTATATTTCAACCAGAGGCTAATAAATCAACCAGCAACCCTATTGTGAAATACACACCTGCCGAAAGCGTCCATTTTTAGACTATGCACCAAAAAAGAAACAGCATTTCCTGGCTGCGTTGGATTTTAGTTCGTCACGCCCTTTAGTGTTAGGATTAAATTCAAAACGAAGGTAATTACCGCCACTACTCTTATTTTATTACACTCTTATGTGCTGGTTCAGATCTGGAGTTAAACTCTTTTAAAGGTGTGATTTTTGGCCCGTAACTCAGCTGCACATTTCCACACGGTTACGCCATTCATTAGAGTCCGTTTCACAAACCGGTTTCTGCACAAGTGGGATGTTTACGTGACGTTATCGGTGCTTTGTTCAGAACGGCATCGGACGGACGGCGGACGCAAAAGCTTAAAAACACAACGTTTGCATGCGTGTAAAACAAGATTGGATCTCGGCGGAGATTTGGATTTAAGAACGGCGGACCAAAATGTCTGGCTTTCCTCGAGAGACGTGTTGTGCAGGATGTAAACTCCTCGTGCCGTTCGGCTTACGTCACAACTACCGTGAAGGCGACAGGCAGTCAGCCAGGGTTACCAGCGGAAAGACAAGGGTGGAAACTTTGTCGAAATGGGTGTAGAGTATCCACCCCAATCCACCCCCCCCCCCCGGGGGGGGCTCCCTGCATGAGCTCCAGGCCAACCAACTTCTGCAAGTTCTCCTTATTTATGTCACTCAAACACCATCAGCAAGTCTATATACACAGACTTACATTTAAATCCTCCTCCAGCAGCGGTTTAAATTACACCACAGTTAAAGGCCCGAGCAGAAGCCTGTAGTAGTGGGAGGAGGCAAAGGAAAAAGCCTCGCAGGTGTGTCAAGACGTTGAGGTTTATGCAGTGACAGGACAGGAAAGTGTGTTATTAGTGTGAACAATAAAAGTACAAAATAAATTACGTTCCTTACAGCGTTCAATATTCAGATTTTGGCTTTCTTTTTTGTCCTTTTATCTTCTTTTACTGGCAGAATTTGTTTACGGTATTCAGATCTTGAAGTCAATCATATTCTGACGAACATTATTATAGCATTACCGGTACAAGCAGAGTGCTAATCCAGATGCAATCAGTTTTACAGGGCTCTGGGCTCTGTGGGCGCACAGGGGTTAATTTACGCTGAACTCAATTAATTAAAAAACAGATGCAAAACGCACAAAACACGACATCACTATACTCACCGTTTGTTTTTTTTACCTTGTGCAAGTACTTTTATTTTGAAAAGCGATACCGGAAGTGTTGCAAGTTATTGCCGCTAACTCGACAATCCTCGTCTTTTTTGACAATTCATATCGGGAGCGACCTGACGCGGCCTTTACCGGACGGCGTCACGAAAACATGTTATAATCCCGGTGGGGGGGGGGGGGGCGCGGAGGGAAACCGGTGAGAGGCGCGTGCCTGAATGCGCGGTGCCGATCACTGGGCCACGCAATGCAAAACACACGGGGCGCACTTCAGACCGGTTGCACTCGGTGACCCCCCCCCCCCCCCCCCCCCCGGGAAGCGCGCGCCCGGTCTGCTCGCTCGGTCCCGCGCGCGCTGATGTGTCCGCGCTGCGCTCCTCCGTTTGACGCTACCTGCTCGTGTCGACGCGGGCGCGGCGGTGGACCGTGCGCCGCATCCGCTCACGCCTGACGCGCGGACTCGCTACGTAACGGTCTCCGCCGTGATTCCCTTCCCCGCCGGTGCAAAAGAACTCACCCAAGTTCACGGACCGCTCCGTCGTCACGCGCACATCATCTGCTAAAGCGGAACCGACGGCCCCGGCTCCGGTGCGCGCGAGCGTTGACTTTCATGAGATGGTTTAACTTAGCCCTGCTATAACTAGTGCCAGTGCGCGTTCACGACTCAAAACGTAATGTTTATATTTACCCGGTCGTCCGTCCCTTCGGCACACGGACCCTGACGGTCGTCGCTCTCTCTCCCCTCTCGTTCACTATCTCTCTAGCTCTCTCTCTCTCTCTCTCTCTCTCTCTCCGCCCTCTCTCACTTCACACTCGCACCAACCAGCCTGTTAGCTCCCTCACGAGCCGCAGAGGCTGCAGCGCCGAAGAAAAGACTTCCGCGGGGTCCTAAAGTCCACCACAACACGTGAAGTAAACATCTTCAGTGGACGAACAGGCTCGACAACGTGACAAACAGCGTGATTTATAAGCAGGAGAAATCGTTTCAAGTTTAGTGACGTAATCATGAGCAATTGCTGAGTCAACATTGGGAGTTTGTAATAAAATGTTATTAATTAATAATAATAATTGTTGTATTCATAAACAACTTAATAAAATAGACAAATCCATTAAATCAAATGCCCGGGTGTGACAGTGAGATAGATTAAACTAAATAATATAATTAAATTATTATGGAAATTAAAAAATATATATTTTCACGACTGGCATTATTTCTTCTCGCACGAAGCAAATCTTGATGCTGCATTTAAACACAGGGAAGTTAATCTTTAATTACAAGGAGTGGGAGGAAGACACTTTTAGTGCCCCTACTCATCTGTGACCAAAGTTAATGTCCTACAATCCTACATGCTCCTAATAATCATTGGAAAGAGTAACAGCCCACAAGAGAATGCTGTATAAGAGCGTTAAAACATTTGCTTGCTCTTTTGTTTGACAGGTTTCTTAATTCTAATCTCATTTCTGCACGGCTCCACCACCGGATGAACTTTAGGCCTGTTGCAACAAGCTTGCTGCTGCACCCCCCCCCAGCAACGATGTGCACAGGACTTTAGGTGGGAAGCCCTAAATGCATCTTGAACAGATTAGGAATAAGGAGTGGAGTAACTTTAAGAGTAATTTCTAGACTGCTCTGAATGTTTGTCGTAGTATTTTCCACCAGCTCACACCAGGGTGGAAAAATATTTTAACCTTTTAACCACGAATACATTTGTCAGTGCAAATAATCCATTTCGCAATGATATAAAACAGAAATTCAATTCACTGGATAAGCTTAGAAAATATTTGCATTGATTCAAAACAATTTTTATAGTTCAGCCCCTCCAAAATGGAGTCTGAACTCCATTTGACCTCCGTTTGCTTAAGCAGGGGCATAAATGCACTGATTGTAGTGTGTGTGTGTGGGAGGGGGGGGGGGGGCATCAATGAGGTTTACTCACGCTATAATTTACACCCTGCTTCACATACACATTCACAAACGCACGTTTACGGCACACAGAGTCGTGACCTCTGCGGGGAGCTCGTGGGAAAAGTGATAGCTGCTCTAACGAGGACACTCAATCAGGGTGAATGTTAAAAAACGGGGGGGGGGGGGGGGGTCCAGTGTTTATTTATAGAAAGTGGGTTGTGATCAATAAGAGGAAGAGGAAGAAAATGGCTTAATGATCGGTCTGGTTGACGGTTGACTCAAACTCTGGTTTACTTTATTTGTTTTTTTTATATTTATTTTACAGCTTTCCATTCCTGGATCAGACATTCCATCAGTAAGGAAACTTTAAATGATTTAAAATTCACCCAAATTTATACCGACTTGGTACAGACACAAAAAATCTACTGAATGTATCGAACAGTTTTAAATATTGTCGCCTCATTCCACTATTATTCATTTATTATTTGAATTTTGTTTCACTTCTAACCCAAAACTCAATCATGTAAAACCACTGAAATCAAATCCTTTGCGAAGTCACGCTCCCAAATATTAATTATTTGTGTTTCACATAGGATGACGACTGAAGGTTACAGAGACAGGTTTTTTTTTTTTTTACGTTAAATCTTATTTATTGCAGATGAAACAAATGCAAAGTCTTCACACTTTCGGCAATTTCATGTCAGGACACGTCTTGTCCTGTGAGTCCAGGTTTCTCTCGCACACACACACATCAATCACTCATTCCAAAAGGAGATCATCTTAAACATTGAGGCACACGGGTCATATTTAACTGACATTCAGCTGGAACACAACTTCCCACAGTTCCTTGCATGTTGCAGGCAAGTCTGATGACATCACAGAGCATCAAGATGTGACAGAGGACCTTAGAGAATAAAAGTCATGGATTCCATCAATTATATTCTGTTGGACTTAGTTTTAAAAATGACAATCATGGGCAACGCAGCTGAATCATCCAGGGGAGAACTTTGTAAATAAAAATTCATATTTATATTCAGAGAGAGATTGAATTTAACACGCACCATGAGCAGATTTATTACCGGGCTCTTCTGGTTCTCCTCTTACCCAGCAGCATTATTTATTCAAGACGTTTCGCCCGCGTCCAATTGTGTCTCTGTTTACATGTCAATATGTTTGTTTTTCTATCAACATGCAATAAATAAGGAGGCCGCAAAACATGAATGTTAAAAACGAATAAAATTGAAAGAAAATAAAGACATTTTCATAATTTTTACCGGTTTTATATTCTCGTTTTTTTTTTTCTTTCTTTAATGGGGATAAAGCTTTTCTGCACACTTTGAAACTCTTTCACTACCAAAACCAAGCGGAAGCAAAATAATTCATAATATCTCACCTCACACACACACACACACACACACACACACACACACACATATATACCACAGTATTGAGATATCTCCTTCGACTGGAGTACCACTGTAGTACCAGGATACACAATCGTTATATTACAGTACGAGTGACACTAATCTCATTCAGGTTCCACGCTCCTGCATCACGACCAGAGGGTTAAAGGGGGAGGGGCTAAGCCTCACACAGCAGGAAGCACCCAATTAAAGCTCGTCGTCTCAGCAGGGCCCGACCACACTAATATACGCAAGAGCACTCAAACTGAACGAGAACACGGCAACGAATCAAATTAAAGCAATAAATACGAAGCACACAGTGCCGAAACTTAACACATCTCGCCTTTTTAACTTCCTTTCTTCTTCTTCTCTTTGATCTGCTCACTTCCTGTATCTCCATCCTCAAATGTTCCTGCAACTACATCCTTTACAAGTTTTCTTAAAACATCGTTCTGTCTCGACCTTCTTGCACCTCGAAAAAGCAGCGTGTGCACGCACGCACACACACACACACACACACACACACACACACACACACACACACACACACACACACAGCCACATTACTAATCAGTAGGTTTCTTTGCTATGCATGATCAAATCAAAACAGAAATAAAAGCACAGTGAAAAGACACGCATCAGTAGGGACCCGGCGATCACTTCCTGTCCAGCATTGTGATTGGTTGATTGGCAGTGCAGCACGAATCCCAAATTGCTATCAGCTAATATAGCAAAATATCTTTGAATCCCAGCAGGGTCAGTCTTCTTTGGCCGTTATTTAAAAATCACTCTGAGAAGAGAGAGACACAACAGTCAGATCAATAACGTCGATCTTACTTACGTAGCGCTGTTTCTGCACATACAAGAATAACTAGAAGTTATTTCTCAAAATCTGAAATTAAAATGCTAGAAAAGTAAACAAACAAAGTTTAAGGATGATTTTGATAAACTCTTGGAATATATTTTAGGAAATGAAAAAACAAGAATCTTTATTGAGAGATTTTGTGATTATAAATTCAGATTAGTCATTTCAGGAAACGCATCCTAATATTCTGTCCCTGCTTGATGGTACGCCACTATTTGAACATGAGCTGTAATAAAACATCACAAAGTTCCTCCAAATCTGACCGAGAGGAAGCAAAAAAAAACATCCTTTATTTGTACAATGAACTAAAATCTTAACAGTCTGCTTGAGGTTATATTTTATTTATGACTTACTGTATTTATTTGCCCCCCCGCGATCAATTTAACCTGCTTTAAAAAAAACAGAAAAAGGTTCGTTAGCCGTTAGCGGACTGTCTGAGGATGCAACCGCAGGCTTCCATTAGCTAATAAGGACCCAGACCAGGTCTTAAAATAAAAACATCGACCAAGACAGAGTCCAGAGGAAATCCCATTAGAGTGGACACTGACGGTATTTCACCCGGCCCCCTGGCGGCCTCGTGGCGGTTTGGGGGGGGGGGGTCGGGCTCAGTCCTGCAGGTTAATAAGACTTGTAGTCAGCAGGTCAGGAAGTAGTTCCACCACCCGCTGAGACAGGTCGTCCTGTCAGCAGGTTAATGAAGCCGGCTGCAGTTGCACCTGGAGAGTAAGTGGTGGAGTCCACAGGGGGGGGGGGGGCGTGGTCGCACGCACACACACACACACGGCCAGACACGCGAGAAAAGCCCCGCAGGAAAAAGCGTTTAAAATGTTAGCGAGCAGCTCGTGATGTCGTCCAGAGCATTAATCACCTAAAGTAACTAAATACTTGGGGGTCGTAAAAAGTATATTAGCTGTTTATTAACTTTAATGGTAGTTTTTTTAATTGCTACTGCTGTCTTTTAATAGTTTGACGTATTTTCGAAAGGGGACAGGATTATTGGCTGGAAGTGAGGAAGTGATGACGATAATCAATAATAGTTCAAAAGCAAACGAGATTCCGAGTTATTTCTCCCTTCGGGGTGAAAAATCATAAAACCCTAAAAACATCAGGGAAAAAAATCGTACAATAAAGTCCACGGCGGATGTTTCAAACGGATTCATTTCATTCTGGGATTGTTGGTTTTCTGTCGGTCCCTGTGCAAAGTTCACGCCTTATTATAATGATCTTGCTCTTCTGATGTTTTATAAGAGAGTTAAAAAAGAGGATGAGAATAATTTACCTCGGTCCTTTCCGTTCAGCAATCGTTCCTCTTCCTCCCGAACATCATCTGGTCAGACACACGAGCGTAAAACGTCAACAACGTGGAACGTTAGAGGGAAAAAAATATGTGAAAAACCGACTGAAATAAAGTCTTAACCGAGTCGGAATCATTTTTGGAAGCTGCGGATATTTACCAGAGTGGAGCTCTTTGACCAGCGACGACACGGTGTTGGTGATGGAGTCGGCTGCTACCAGGAGGTCGTTCCTCAGGTTCCTCCTCGGGCCTGAGGAGGAGAGAAATCAACGACGGTTTAACGCTGCACACCCCCATCGCATGGCGTCATTTACCTGATGATTTGTGTCTCCTTCTCGAACGCAACGGCTGACTGTAATCAGTTTCGTACCCGCGAAGCCGTTTGTGAAACGGCGCAGCAAACTCACATCAAACGTCACTAAATGCAGCTGAATTTTTCGTTGTAGAAAATATTATATCTATGTTTATACGCTAAAGCAGTGGTCCCCAACAACCGGTCCGTGAGGCATTTGTTACCGGGCCGCACAGAAAGAATAACTAATGTAAACAATTTCCGTCGTATTGATTATTAGCGTCTAAAAGGTGTTTTATTTTGAAAAACGACCGTAACATTCGCCTGTGAATTTTCATGCTTTACGTGACACGTTACGTGAACTAGTGAAGATTAATAAAAAACAAACGTCTTTGGAGAGCTTCTTTGCTCAGAGGGAAAGTCCAACTGAGGAGGAAGGAGGGGCGCCGACGACCTCCAAGAAAAGAGTCAGACTTAAAACTCGGGTTTAGCTACGGCTGATTAGCTTCGTTAACGAGGCAATGAAGGGTTCGAGACTGATTCGGCACAAAGAGACCAAGAACCCTAAAGTTAAAAACAAGAATGTGGATTTTTTGATCACAACCCAGTTACTGTGAGTTTTTTAATCACCTTGAGCGAACGCTTCTTGTACGTCGCCGCCCACCCCGGCGAGTGAATCCTGAGGAAGATGCACGTGAGCCTGCGGGGACGCGGCGCCCACGGATCGGGTCGACGACGGGCTCGGCCGAGAAGGAGTCGCGTGAGGAGAACCGGCCGCCTGCGCCTAAAGAAGGGAGCCACAAACGCCGTTACGCCACATCTACGTTAGATCCCGATCGTCGTTTAAGCCTCCAGTAACTGCTCAAAATAAATAAATACAAGCGAATTGGAAAAATACTGGACACATATTTCTGGATGATATCAGGACAGAATTTGTCTTTATCACCGCCACAACAAATCCAGCAATCAGGGGATGGACTTACTGCCTGTCGCTGCTCCTCATCCTACAGGGTCGCAACGAGGACAGTCGGAAACAAACGGGGGGAGGAGAAGGATGGAAAAACAGAAGTCAGGTACAAGTCAGAGCGAGAGAGGGTGGAATAATTAAACAGAGGGAAGAGTCGGGCGTGTTACCACGACGACAGACGCAAAGAGGCGTGATGGAAGATGGAAACTTTGCCCTCGAGTGTGCGACAATACACCACGACGAAGACGTGTGTGTGTGTGCGTGTGTGTGTGTGTGTGTGTGTGCGTGCGTGCGTGTCACCTTGAGCAGCTTCATCAGTCCCTCCAGCTGCACCATCAGCTCCCTCCTGCTCTCTTGCAGGGACGACATCCTCTGTTCCAGCTCGTCTTTCCTTTGTCTGTTCGGGGGTGAATATAAAAGTCAGTTACTCGTTCTCTTCATGCTTCTACAGGGAGAGGCGCCAAGATTAGCCACAGGAAGTGCTAATCGATCGATCAGAGCACCAGATCAGCTCTGAGAGGATCGAAGACCTTTAAATCGTCATTATCGACAGTCGGGATGACACAAAGCAAATATCATTCGGCGACTTCACGCCTTAAGGATCAAAGATCGGTCATTATCTACTCGCCACTATACCGGTGGAAATTCAGGTGACGTTTCTGGGTTCCTGCGCTGCACATCTGCTGTACAGATGTTACGGGCGAGCAGAAATGCTAACCGCATTAGCATGCAAAAGGTCTGTAGGAGGCGCACGAGCTCTGACATGTTGAGAGAATCTCTTGACCGTAGGAATGCGGGGATCCCACATTCCCATTGATCTCCTCAAACGGAGCACGTAGACAGCAAATATTCTCATTTGCATCATTTAAATCCACCATGTGCGGAACCTGAACACTTGAATTTGGCCCATCCGACTTGCCGTAGCCAGCGAGAACACTGAAAACGATGCAGACTGCCAAACGTGCGTGTCAGACATTAAACCGATATAAATACTCGCCGCGCGTCTCTGGCTGAGTATTTATATCCAGTGTCCCGCCTCTTCCTTTCGTTTTTACACAAAAAGGAGAAACATGTTGAAAGTGATTTTTTTTGTTCGGCCTTTCTCTAAACCATCTGTCACCGCCGTCTGCCGTAAAGCACCGGCGCTCCGTGCCAACGCAGATTTCCCGCCAAATCTGACAGTATGGCGCACAATGCAGGAAAAGCGGCGTCGGGGCCGACGCAATTTGTTAAAAAAAAGAAATACATACGACTCAAAGAGTGTAACTGAAATAAAATAAATGCACAAAACGACTACGGGTGTTACCTGAGCAGACGGAGCTCGGCCAGCAGCGTCGGGTTGGTGCCGCCCTTCTCCGGGCTGGCCTGGCACGCCGCGTCATGCTGGGCACGGAGGCGTTTGATCTCCGCCAAGATCTCTCTGGGAAACGGAAAACAAGACGTTCGGCCGAGGACGGGGGATCCCGGCGCGACTCGACACATTTCAGAGGCGCGTGCTTCCGCGGGCTTTTGCAGATTCATCGAAGGGAAATGAGTGTAAATCCAGCCGGGGTTAAAAACACGCGTTTACGTTTCCACAGACCCGTTTTTACGCGTTTACGTTTCCACAGACCTGTTCTTGGACTCCAGCCGAGCGATGAGCTCCCTCTTCTGTATGTTCACGTCGAAGTCGATGCTGCGGTTGGGTATTACCTGAAGACAGGAAGGAAAACAACACTGGATTGTCAATCATTTATTACCCCAACAGCCTGGGGGGTGTGGAGACCACAGAGGCCACGCCCCCTGCGGCGTCTTGATTGTGTATTTGCATTGAGGTTGAGGGTGTCGTGGTTTGTCGACTCACTCCTGCGCCGTCGCTTTCTGCCAGCTTGGAGGTGTAGCGGGCGATCAGTTTGTGCTCCTCGTCCCGCCTGCTGGGACTGTCCACGCTGCCGACGCACACAGAGGCAGCGGCGTTAACCAACGCTAACCGCTAACATTCCGTTCTGTTTGAAGCAACCCCCCCCAAAATAAGATCATCGCTCAGCATCCCTCCCGACGACGACACCGAATCTAAAGGGAACTTCTGTTCAGAGGCTTAGAAGGATGTCGAGCTCATCCATGATGCTGACTAAGTTAAGGCTCCGCCTCCTGCCCCCCCCCCCCCTCACCATGGGTTGGCCTGGAGGCGATTCACGTACGCCGCGATCAGAGCGTGTTCCTCGTTCATTCGCTGAGCAGCTGCCAAACTGGACAAAACACGACACACAAACAAAGGATTTATTTTCTTTACACATTTATATTTATATAATATACCAGTATATATAATGTTTCAGCTTGTTGTATTTTTTTTTTTTTAATTCGGCTGTATTCCTAAACTTCAGATTTTGTCAAGAGAAGAGCAATAAAATCCTGAACTTTTAGTTTTAATAAAAAAAAAAACATAAAAAAAATTAAAAGCTGAAGAACAAATACTTTTATCCATTAGAAATCAATTATCTTCTAGATTTTGTTTTCTCTGACGCAAGAAAAGTGAAATTCAACAATTCAATGACAAATAAAGTGATAAATCTCTTCTTTTTGTTTCTCTCGACAAATTGTTTCATCCAAAAAAATGTTCGGAAAAAATAATAATACTGTGACAAAGCGATCAAACCAGGGCGTCAGCATCGAGTATTACATTTTTAAAGTGGATATATTTGTTTAAGAGGATAAGAACAAGGATATGAAAGAAATTATTAAAAGCCACATTTGTGTTCATTAAATTAAACATCAAACATTTCTCTTCTCATCGAGTCGGTCTCTACCTCCTGGCGGACTCCGGCACCGATGAGGACAGCAACATGGCCTCGCCGGCGTTCCTAATCGGACGAGGGGGGCTGCAGACGCACAAAAAAAAAAAAACACACAACCCGTCAGACCAACGTTATCCACAGCGTAAACACAGAGGAAGGGTAAAGCGTTAAAACGTCTCAACTCAAAGGCCCGACTATCAGCAAAGCGCATTCTCTCTCTCTCTCTCTCTCTCTCTCTCTCTCTCTCTCACCAACCCACTCTCACGTGCTTCCGGGTGCAATCACGCAATGGCGAATTGTACAAGCAAACACAGACGGGGGGGCAAAGGCAACCAGGAAAAGAGAATTCCTTTAAGCTTTATTGCAGCATTTTTGATGTTATAATTGAGAGGAGGTATTTTTCTATTTTTCTCATTTCTTGTGGCAGTCTGACATCAGGACGTGTTTAGCTCCAAACAGCTTTAAATAGATCATTCCCGTCAATCATACGTGCACGTTGTGAGGTCTTACACTATGTTGGCGAGGTTGATGATCCTCTCGGGTTCCTCTGGGTAAATTGGGTGTGCGGGTTCTCTGGACGACACGCAACCCAGAGTCCTGCCAAGGGCTCGACCAAGTTTCGTCGCCGGCGACTTCTACGTACGCGCGGAGACATAAATATCAACTTTCAGGCATCGTGTGACATGAGAACACATTTACTATCAGTGTAGGATGTTTTCGGAGAATGTTTCTGGTGGTTTGAGCCACTCTGCTTCAGTGGAATATTATTTTCTTTATTGGACTCTAGGAATAATATTGTTTGAAGATGTTGCTCCACTAAATGATAAACAATGATAGTTGGCTGAATACTCGATTAATAATTAATTACATCTGTGTGCTCACATGTCAAATGGCACGTTTGTATCGAAATAAAATATTAAACTAAGAAAAAAATAATCTTTCTAAGAGTCCAATTAAGTTTTCAATTGGACTCTCCAAGAATCATGCCCCCTAGTGACACGAACGCGTAAGTACGCCCAGACTCACCCAGGACGAGTGCTCCTTCATCTGATGCTGGTTGCTATGAGAGCCACTGATGTTGCCGCGCCAGAAGCAGTCCTGGCAGAGCTGGTAACTGCGGCAACGGAGGCAGCGATAGCGGAAGCCTGTCATTCCGTTGCCACGACAGAAGGAGCACGAGACGGGATGATAGACTGATGGGGAGGAGAGAAGAGAGGGAGAACCTGGACACCTGTCCTCTGTGTGTGTGTGAGTGTGTGAGTGTGTGTGTGTGTGTGTACCGTGCTCCACGCTGGCCATGCGGTGCATGAGAGGAAGCCAAACCAGACACTGCGGAGGGTCAGCTATGATGTCCAGGAACATGTTGAGCATCACTCTTTTCTACATGAACGAGGAAAAATAGCATCACTATTAATCAATATTATTATTATCAATCTGCGTAGTAAAGGAGAGATGGAAGAGGCGTGTGTGCGCGTGCGCGTGCCTGCTGTGGGAAGCATGAGCGTGCTAAGGTGTGGCCGTAGCCGAAGGACGGCCCTTCGTGTGCGGCGGTGGGCAGCTTGAGGGCCTCCTTCAGAAAACCGTCGAATTTGGACTGAACCAAAACGCCACCTGAGTCGGATACCTGAGAAAATACATCTGCACACACATTTAAAGACTTTTTTAGCGACATTCATGATGTCTCTCGTCTCTAATGTGGGACAGAACTATCAGTGAAAGAGTGCAAGTTAATCAGATGGAACTCTCGGAGGCAATGACCTGCCTTGTCCACAAGGTGGCGCGTGTGTAACAGAAGCATCGAAACGGACTGAGCAGTAAAACTTTGCGGTCGACGTCGCTTCCAGCTTCTGGGATTTAGAATCGAAGCCGTCGAACGCGCCGTCGCTGGTTTGCTAAACGAATTCCCCGGAAGCTGCGATGGCGTTAAAACGCGACTCACATCGGAGCTTGTCCACCAGCTTTCCCCCGCAGATCACGGCCAGCATCGACTTCACGGAGAGCGCCGTCAGGCGGCCGTCGGGCTCGCTGGAACCGACACGGGAATGGAGGTGAGCTTTCCTTTTCCCGCGAAACGCGCGTCGCTTCCTGGTTTTTTTTTTCCCCTCACCTGTTAGTCGCGGCCAGTAAGAATTGCAGCAGCAGGGCGGCGCTCTCTCTCGGGTCGACGGCGTGGGTGGTGGGCAGGCGCTTGCTGAGCTGGTTGAACAACGACGACGCCAAGTTCTCCAGTCTGGCCGCAGAGATGCCGGCGTGGGGCTCCACGGCGTTCAGGCCGGCGTCCCGCACGGCCTCGATCACGTTGTATACGTCGATCAGGTGCACTGGGCGGAGAGGAAGCGGAGAGGAAGCGGACAGGAAGCGGACAGGAAGCCGAGGGTGAACCGCGCGACCTCCGCGAACGCCGGCGGTTTTGAAAAGCAGACTCACGGTTGCATCTCTTCTGTACGAATCTGAGCTTGCAGGCGGTTCGGTACGTGGCGAGACAAATGGCGTCAAAGTTCTGCTCGGCTGCGAGGAAGAGAAGACGCTTGTGAGCCCCCGCCCCCCCCCGCCCCGAAAGAACAAACTTCCTTTTCCTGTTGAAAAGACATTTCAACATCACTCACCGAGCTCGACGAAGAGCCGCCGCTCGTCTTCTCCTGCCGAGGTCCGCCTCCCCCCGTCGCTCTGACCCCCCTCCTCCATCACCATCCTGCAGGGGGTGGGGGGGGGGGATGCA
>NC_090916.1:7596761-7620059 GCF_040956055.1 Brachionichthys hirsutus
AAAAAAAAAAAAAGTATTGTAAATTGAGAAAATCATTTCAAAACAACCAAAGACATGAAAATCAGAATCAGAACCACCTTTTTTTGGACAAGTTTGTGACCTCGAAAAAGAGGTTCCGCTCCAGTCCAACTTGCTCAAAAAATGCAAGGTTAAAAGATGGATTAAAAGTAACAATTAAAAATATAGGAAGTTCCATTTTTATGGAATGGTATGTAAAATCCAATCTCCTCACAAGTGCTCCTTCCTCTCAATACCTTTAAAAGCCTTTCTACACATATATATATATGAATACAAATGCTGCATTCAACATTGCATTCTAAATATAAGCACATAAATGCTATTAAAGAAAGTACTTGTTGGACAGAGACAACCTTTTTTAAGAGTCGAAAGTAGAACAGAACAAACAGTATCTCTTATAGGATTAAAGCGTAGCATCAAATGGAAATACGCTTCTCATAAATGTGCTTAAGTGTAAAAAACACAAACCGGTATAGTTAAATTCTCCCAGTAAGTAATCGAGTATCTACTGTACAACAGAACTTGTGAGGTCTTGGTGTCTGAAAGAGGATGGGGAAATGTTTTGGGGAAATTGTACAAAAAATCGTTGCAATAACCTGTTAATAAATGTTCTCCAACATATCCGGTGACTAAAGTAGTATGTACAAATATGCCAGTTACTATGACACGGCCGAATTACACATTCAGTACTGTACAGAATCACAGAAGAGCTTTTCAATGCAGTTGTACTGAAATGCAACGGAACAACACTCATATGTGGCTCTAAATGAATGGAGATGAGTAAAATTACCTTTTTTCTTTTATTAAAATGGAAAAGTTGAATGTTGTACATAAATGTAAGGACAAGAGTCAATTGTGCTCAATGATCAATGATCCTCATTCCGATACACGCAAACAGAACACGCAGTACAGAGCGATGACATTTATGGGTACTTCCCATCCTCATGCAAAGCTGGCATAAAAAAGGGGGGGTGGGGAATCCCACTCAGCGTCATGTTTACGCTGCCGGATTCCCATCAGCAGTGTTGCAAACGCTGGGAGATAAAAAAGCGGCCAACGGAAAGCCACTTCAGAATAGAGTTCTGCTTGTACTGCAGAGGCTAGATCGTTATTTCATTTAAAAATTGAGAGTTTCTTCCAGCTAGCAGTGTGAAGATGAGGACGCCGGATATTCTGGTGGCTGTCATTGGTCTTTTCCTGCAGGTAGATACATTTATTTATTTTACTGCAACTCTGTAAATATAAATGTTAAGAACAGTCAAGTTCATTCGTACAGAATCTTCTGATGGAAAAACGATTTGTGCGTATTGAGGAAAAGTGTTGTCTGGGAAGAGGAACAAAAAAGGAACAAAACATTGTGTTTGTTGCAAAAACGTTTTTTTTATTACCTATCAAGTCAGAATGAAGAAAATCACATGACAGAAAGACCATTTGTTTTCAAATGTACATAATAAAGCCAAAGTAAATCATTTTCTTTGCTATTTCAGCCTTTACAGAGAAATTAAAAGTTTATTTAAAATGTTTTATTATATTAGCGAACATCACATTTAGATAAACACTGCGCAAAGTGATGCAAAACCAATCGTTCTTACATAGTTATTAAGCGATAACTAACCATATATTAACATTTAAAACTCTGCCTCCGCTGCTTGATTTGCATCTGCAGGTGTCAGGCTCCTCATCCTGCCTCATCGCCGGCTCCGTAGCCGACTGTAGCTCCCAGAAACGCAGCCGGATTCCTCCTCTTCCTCCCCACATCACCCACCTGTACTTGCAGATGAACCACATCAGCGAGATCAACGCCACTTCCTTGTCAGGCCTGGAGGAGCTGCAGGAGCTGGACCTCGGGTTTCAGCGGGTGCCGCTCGTAATCCGGAGCAACGCGTTCAGCGGGAACCGTCGCCTGAGGAAGCTGGTCCTCGGCTTCAACGTCAACCTCCGTCTGGAGCCGGGGGCTTTCGCGGGACTCTCCGGCTTGGAGGCTCTCTTCCTGGACTACTGTCGGCTCCAAGACTCCATCCTGAAGGAGAACTACCTGGAGCCCCTGTCCTCCCTGGAGACTCTCGACCTCTTTGGCAACCGGATCAAGAGAGTCCAGCCTGCGATGTTCTTTGTCAACATGACTCGTTTCAAACGGCTGAACCTCAAACTGAACCAAATCGACCGACTGTGTGAGCCTGATCTGGCGGCTTTCCAGGGGAAGCATTTGGAGGTTCTGAACTTGGATTCGGTTCGCTTTAAGGCGACGTCCCGCGGAGCCTTCAGCTGGCAGAAGTGTGGGAATCCCTTCAGAGGAATGTCCGTTCAAAGGCTCTACCTTTCCAACAACGGGCTCACTGTGGGCCAGTTAGAGCAGCTGTTCCGAGCCATCGACGGCACAAAGATCGCCCACCTCAAGATGTCAGGGCACATCGGTAGAGGCCTTTCCTTCTCTAATCTCCCGGATCCAGACCGCGGCACATTCGAAGGCCTGAGGAACAGTTCGATCCGCACTTTGGATCTCTCCAAAAACAGGATCTTTGCGCTGCAGCCGGGGGTTTTCGGGCCCCTGGATGAGGTTGAGATCATCGACGTTTCCCAAAACAGAGTCAATCAGATCCACAAAAATGCTTTCGAGGGACTTGCGGGACATTTGAAAGTGCTCAACCTCTCCAACAACCTGCTGGGCGAGATCTACGCCCACTCTTTTGCCTCCCTGACGAACCTGAAGGTGCTCGATCTGTCCTACAATCACATCGGCGCCCTGGGGTTCCGCTCCTTCAGCGGACTCCCCCACCTGGGAGCGTTGTTTCTAACAGGGAATTCTTTGCGAGAGCTCGGCTTCCCTTCGTCTCTGCCCGGTTTAACTGATCTCCGATTAGACGACAATAAGCTGACGAGCTCACCAGTGAGAGCTCTCGCACAGTTTGCAAGTAATCTCAAGTATCTGAACATCGGAGACAACCGACTTACAGAGCTGGGGGATTTGAACCCCCTTTTGGCTGAAGTGAAAGCTCTGGAGACTCTCTTCTACGGAGGAAACTCGATCAGGTGGTGTGTGAGCAAATCGGCGATTGGCTTAAATTCCTTAACGGTCTTGGATCTCCACGGCAGCTCCCTGCAGTCTTTTTGGTCTCGAGGGAAATGCCTGGATCTGTTTGACAACCTGGGACGTTTGGCAGGTCTGAATTTGAGCTCTAACGCCCTGCGGACTCTCCCTAAAGCCGTCTTCAAGGGTCTCAGCTCCTTGGTTGAGCTGGACCTCTCATTCAACACGTTGACTTATCTCCAGGCTGATGTTTTACCCCAAAGTCTCAAACTGCTCCACCTTTCCAACAACTTTATAGCGTCCCCTGACCCCGCCGCCTTCCGCTCCCTCCTCTTCCTCGATCTGAAAATGAACAGATTCCACTGCGATGCAAACCTGCAGGGATTCCTGACTTGGATGAGCCAGACCAACGTGACGTTTTTAAGTCCTGTGGAGGACTTCAGATGTGAATTTCCGTCTGGCTCCTATGATGTTCCACTGTTGGATTATTCTGCTGATGTCAACCGGCGGTAAAAAAACACACAGAATGTACCACATGTCCACAAAGACTGAATATGTGAGTGGAATAAAAATCAATTTCATATGATTAAACTGTACATTTAACTTTTTTTAGATTTTACCTGCCTAACAAGGAAAGAATAAAACTAAATAAAGCAAACTTTGATTTATATTTAATAAGATTGGAGGTTATGATGGGTTTTCGTGATGTTGATGTGCTTTCATCATCACACCACCAGGGGGCGCTGCGGAATTATGCTTCCAACCAACCAGCTATGTTTATCACTCCCCTCATAAAAGATATCTATCCATCCATCTATCTATCTATCTATCTATCTATCTATATATCTATCTATCTATCTATCTATCTATCTATCTATCTATCTATCTATCCATCTATCCATCCATCCATCTATCTGTCTGTCTATCTATCTATCTATCTATCTATCTATCTATCTATCTATCTATCTATCTATCTATCTATCTATCTATCTATCTATCTATCTATCTATCCATCCATCCATCTATCTATCTGTCTATCTATCTATGAGGCATTTAAACGGATAATTCTTTGACAGTGTCCTTAATTTATTTTTCAACCAGACACGAGCTCAGCTCGACTGGCCCAACATGTTAGATGCAGAGACGCAAGTAACCCCCCATCCCCTTCCCGACACCCTTCACTGGCAGGTTACCATGGAAACAGGCTCAGCAGGCCTCGCCACCTCCTCCACAGTCCCTCCTTTCCTCACTTCCTGATTGTCTTTAGATCCCTGCATCCATCCATCCATCCGACACCACCCCTCTTCCATAGGCATCCTTCCCCATCCCAACCCCCCACAGCCCTGACACACACACACACACACACACACACACATTTACATTATTACACTCCTGACACAAATGTGAGGCAACATATGCTGTCGTTGTGCCCCATCATGCGTAAACATTTAACCCAGTCTATGTTCATCTCTGCATCCCAGTTCATGGATATATCAAAGCAGACACAATAAATAAGATAAAAACAAGCGCCCCTTTGCAGTAGATAGCGTTATATTTACTTTAATATCAATATTTTTATGTTTTCATCACCAGATACAGTCTGATAGCCCCCCCCCCCCATGCCTTAAAACGTCTCTCAATAAATGTACATCTCTATCTATAGATACTCATCTCGACTTACAGTAACACAAAACGCGTTTCACATCATTAAAGTTACAGTTGCGTGTATTTTAAACGACATAATGCAGCAAGAGGAACGTTTTCACGAAGCGTCGGTGCGATAAAAATCTTAATTATTAACAAGCTGCCTCATTTATGCAGCATCTTAACCCTTTACTTCTCTTTAACTTATAATAAATAGCGTTAGTACGGGACAATAAAGGGTGAAAAATCAAATATCATCTGGATTTAGCTTCTCAAATATGAATTCTCGCTGCTTTTCTGCGTTTTATATCAATGACAGTTGGAAATCTATCGGTTTGGCTGCATGTCGAACATTTTTTTACTACATTCCCCTGTTTTAACTTCACCTTTTCTCCATCAAAATGCTGCAGATTCACCCGTAATGAAAATAACCGATACGTGACATCTTGATGATCGCCGCTATTTCCCCAAATCAATTCGATCAATAACATTGGTTTACTATTTGCATCATGAAGCAGGAGCAAGGGAAAGTATAAAATACTGCAAAAGAAATCTGTTTGATATCCTGAAGGTCAACTCTGTGCTGTTTTACGCTTTTAGCTGCAACTCGATCGCTGGCATTGATCATATGGATAGAACTTGACAGCCTGATGCGCCACCGTAAAGGACTCCCGTGACTGAAACTTCACACGTGATTGTAGCCTGATGGGGGGAAACGAGCCGGTGTGGAACACGGCAGCTCGATCGGTGTCCGTGGAGCCTTTGGAGGCGGATCACGAGGAGCTACGTTTTCGACCCAACTGAGGAATCCTGAGTCGTGATTTTAAAGGTCCGACGTGTTTTTCACGAACGCAAACACGGCGCGTCTCAGTTGACGCAAAGACAAACTCTCATCGCCGTTAAAAAAAAGTCCTTCTAGGCTGAGCAATTCAACCGAACCCGACCCAGAAGAGCGGTTTACCAAGACAGACATGCAAGGAGGAGAGGGTTCAGACGGGAGCAGCAGGAGGAAGAAGAGGAGGAAGAGTAGGAGGAGGAGGTGGTGTCTGCCCAAGCTGTAGACTGTGAAGGATCACAGGCCAAAAATTGGGAGGACAAGAAGAGAAGGTGAAGGAATAATTAAAAAAAAAGCATCTTCAGTGAAGAAGCTTCACTGCGCTGCCATGGGCGTGGCCGTGTGACAGGTCGCCAAGGAAACATTAGAAGACGATGAAGTGATGGATTTTGGATTCTGGGACCTGCAACAGATGATAGCAGAGATCAAAGACACCGTCGTGTTTCATTTCCACCTCGCCGTAGAACTCAGACACAGCGGAGGTCGGGGTTTCAGCCTCACCACGATCGAGACCTGCGGACGCCAGCGTCCTCGGTGGGGGAGTCGTCCAGGGAGTGGCTTTGGGTCGGCTCCGCCTCCTGAGAGCGATGCATGGATAGAGCGGTCGGAGGGGTCATGTCGAGCTCCAGGAACATGACGTTTTCGGCCTGAACACACACACAAACACACACACACATTGTGTGACGTAATGCACAGTGCGGAGGTGTGTCATCCACATTAATACCTATTTCTTTACTTTAACAGTCGATTAAACGACCCGTCAACGCTGATCTTTAGTGTTCACGTAACACTCTTACCCTGTATCTGGAGTGAGGTCCCATCGTCATGGCAACCCTGGCATACTGGCTGATTGGTCGCTTGTAGCCGACTGCAGATGTCGGCCTCGTCTTCATCTGCAAGGATTTGCTGAATAGAGTGAAAGAGACGAATCGACGTATTTAAATATCACGAGTCAAAGTGCAGACGCCAGAATCGATCCAGTCTGTCGCTGGATAGATGAGAACGGACGGCGTGCAGGTCCGCAGTGGCTGCTGCGCTTTTCCAGCACTGCTAGGCGGTGGAAAAGAGACAAGAGATGAAGCACGAGCAACAAGGTCATGAACCCTGACCCCGATATCCATCTGATGGCCCAAAGGAGAAGATCCCAGCATGTAGAACCCTCACTGACCTTTCAGCTGGAACAAGAGGCTGAAACCGCCATTGATCCTCCTCGGGGTCAAAGGTCAGTCTGCTCATGATCTTATTCTTCTCCTCCGGAGGGATGAAGTTCTCTATTATCAGATACCTGCGTGATTTGAACACAAATATTTCAGACTAGAGCATGCGGGTGGCTCGTTGGTCTAGGGGCATGATTCTCGCTTAGGGTGCGAGAGGTCCCGGGTTCAAATCCCGGACGAGCCCTCCGCTTGAGAGCGTACTGGGGTCGTTAGTACTTTTCACAATGGCGGATCTAAAAAATGACGTGCGGCCTGTGAACCGTCCCTGTGCGTTTGCTGACGCCATTGAATGGCTGCGCGACTCACTTGAACTTGAGCTCTCTGGTCAGCTCGTTCTGCGTTTGTTCCAGCTCCTGCCGGCTCCTCACGTGCTCGTCGTTCACGTCCTGGATCTCCGCCTTGATGCACTGGAGCTTAGCATACAGCTACGAGGAAAGAGAGACAGAAAGTGGGTGAGGAGCGCAGCATCGTCGCTGAGGAACTGGTCTCGCTTTTGCTGCTGCTTGGTTGCCCGTAGCAACAACACTTGAGGCACTGGTGTCTAAACGGGCTGCGAATAGAAGCATAGCAACTTGTCTGAGAGGAAGGGGAACTGCACCTGATCTGTGAACACATGATTATTCTAATTTTTTTTCTTACCTTCTTCAGCTTCTTGGTCTTTGCCTCCACTTCCTGTTGCAGAGACGTGAACGTGTCCCTCAGTTCCAGGGTCTCCTCATCCTGCATCAGCATCTGCTGCTGAATCTCCCGCTCGCTGCGCGTCTGGAATCAGCCGTTAAATACAACAACGAATCAAAAGTTCCGTTTCTGCTGGAACGCTGATAGATACGTAGCTCGACTTAGCCAGGAATCGAACCGCCAACCTTCTGGCACCGGAACACAAACGTTTACCTGTTCGGCGATCTCCTGCCGCTTCATCTCCAGCATCTTCTGCTGCTCGTTTGTGTGGTCCATGATGTTCTTTCCACCCACCAGCAGCTTGCTCTCCATTGCCTGAGAAGAGAAAGATGAATATTTGGATTTAGGTTTTCACAATAAGGAAATTAAATGAGCACCGAATGGATTTTCATTGAAGCCTAAATTCAAACTGTACCGGTATATGAATTTTTCAAAATGCAAAGCAGCAATTTGTGCGAAGTTTAAAAATATATCAGACTGTTTTCGTACCGACTCCGCCTTCTTGCATTTGTTCTTTTTTTGGAAAGAAATTGTATACACTAATTCCCAAAACAGCAAAAGCCACCTTTGAAGTTTGTACCAGATGGGCATATAAATGTCTAAAATTTAAAGAATAAAGTTTTAATTTTGTAAAATGTTGTAATATTCCATGTCGAGGTTCATCCTGATAACTTACTGGTTTGATCAAACTTTGGCCAAGTTTTTTCTTGTGTTCCAAACAAGGGGTCGAAACATTTTCATTCAAATTCCATCTGGAATTTACCGCCATTATGAAAATATGTCCAAAAAATATGCCTGAAAAGACACGAGTTGAGTTGCTTGAGGTCACACTGAGCCCGCGTGGATCTGACAGTGAAACCTTGGTGAGCTGCAGTCCGTGCTGACATCATGCTGAAGAGGCAAGTTTGTAGGAGAACAAGCTGAGCTCGGCCAAACAGAACCCGAGATACCCCCCCCCCCCCCCCTCCGGCATGAATCACAATCAAAAGTAGACGTGCACAAACAAAACGACAGAGCGCACTATCGGACAGTAGAGTGCGGCATCGGATTTCTTCTGGACCGACATCCAACAAACCGCTTTGGTCCAGGCCTCATCCATTATTTGATGCATCGACAGCTCAAACCCGGAACAAGTGGAGAAATTCTGAGCTGAATATTGTTTTTAAATCAGAGAAGATTCCATCATGCCGTGTCAAACGAGTTCACGTGTTCACGAGGTTCAAAATCAAATAATGAGTGTGAAGAACAGAACAGAAGATGCACAAACAAGGCGGGGGGGGGGGGGGGAGGGCAGTCAGGGGCCGTGGATAATGTTTGCTGCCGCATTCCAGTCTCAGGACAGTGTGTGTGTGTGTGTGTGTGTGTGTGCACTGTGCATTCCTCCTTGTATGCACAAAACACACTGAAGCTCACGCAAAGAGTACAGTGGAATCTTTCATAGAGAATGAGTCTGCAGCAGGTCTTTACAGAGAGGCTCTTTGTGTCCAACTGCCTTTGTTCTATGTGTGCGTGTGTGTGTGTGCGTGTGTGTGTGTGTGTGTGTCACTGTTGGGCTCAAAGCTCTTTGTGTGTTGTCATATTTTCTTTCAGGCTGATTCAGATCAGGGGATTTTTTTCCGCTCATGTCTCTGAGCTCTGATTGGCCGGTCGGATCAATTCAAATGATTCCCGTTTACGGTTTGGTGTCATTTTGCATTCACCTAAATAGTTCTATCGAGTAAAGGAAATTATTTATATTTTGGCCTCCTTTTTTATTGCGCTCATTAATACGTTTCCTGAAATCACTGCAGAATGAATTTTTAAGCCGGTCTCACGAAGCTACAGGATTTACTCCAAAGGTCAACAGCCAAACTTCATCACGCCTTTATAGACCTTCCTGTTCCTACAGGTCAGCTCAGGTTCTGTCCTGTCTAATATTCGATGGTTCCCTGAAGCTGATTATTATTCTTTTATATCTTAAAAGATACAGATGTAGGGCTTCCGTCGTTTGAAACGCCACAGGGGAACGTAGGCTTCAGTGTTTCGGCTTGATCAATAACTGTCTCCTTTCTCTGCAGCATGAATCCAACACATGATCTGGGTCTGCGGGACGAAGGGGGGGGGGGGGGGGGGGGGGCAGCTGAATGCAACACTTTGTCCTGCAGCTTATCCGAGTCAGCGCTGCGTAATCCTCCTTTAAATGCATTCTTTGACTCCTTTGGCTGTGACCGATCAGATTTCCCGATGGGAAAAGGAACGGGAAAAGGAACTCGCATATTGAAGAAGCCAATCGCAACGAGGACGACGCCTAGCTGGGAGCTACCGAGCTATAAATGCAAAGAGACGGGAAGCTTGTGGGGACTCACACACACACAAACACACACACACACCCACACACACAGACATGGAGTTGATTCATTAATATTTCAGTGATGCAGCCCTCCATGCTAAAGGATGGAGGGCAGTGATGAGCACATAATCTCTCTCTCTCTCTCTCTCACACACACACACACACACACACACACGACCCCTTTCTCTCTACCCACCCTGTCCTCCTCTAATTAGACAGGAAGGCAGCTTCATAAACAGGAAGCAGGCGTGCTATCAATAATATTATGGGCACATGTGTGCATGCTTGTGTGTGTGTGTGTGTGTGTGTGTGTAGTGGGTGTACAATATATTGTCTAACCTCTATGCTATACTGTGGAAGGTTTTGTGCAACGCTGATAATATTTCCCACGAGGCAACGGGAACTGCTGTTGATCACACGCAACACTCTGATTGGCTGAACCTCAGCTGGCAGGATGTAGAAAGACCTCAATGCACAGTTAACGTCTACTTCCTCACGAGGAAAGAAAGAAAAAGAGCTCTGTGTGTGAGAGAGGGAGAGAGGGAGAAGGGAAAGAAGGGAGGTGGAAGAGTTGTGACCCAGAAAAATAGATCTAAGTATAGTCCAATGGATGGAAGACAGCGCAAACTGACTCGTGCTGCTGGTCACATGACTCGCAGTGTGTTGCTGCGGAAATAAACAGGAAGCAGGAATCTTAATGGCTAAAAAGAATCTGGAAACGAAAACGGTGTATGGGTGACGTCATGACGATACTCATCGCCAAATAGGGGCGTCTAATAATGATGTCATCGCGCTCGTTGCTTCAGGCTTTGGGCCCTTCCAGCAGAGGAGACAGCAGCTAACCAACAGTTGCACCAACATCACAGCACAAGCTACAGATGGAGCACTGGCGTCTGTGCTAATTAGCTTTAGCTAACAGCACCCTCTTCATATGGTGGGTCTCTGACCTACTTATGGGGGTCTGTTACAATTGGCTGATTGATCAGAGAGGAAAAGTAAATAATGATCGTAGTGATGTTCATGGGAACAAAATGGCTGTTTAATGTTATCATCAGATAAATTAAGTATTAAAATAAAAGGCATATTGAAATATAAATAAATGTTATATTCGTATATTATTAATATTTCTCTAAAATGGGCATTTCACTGAAGTTAAGATGATTGGATGCTTTGGTAAATTATTATCAAATCTGCATTTCTAAAATTAGAGCAGTGCTGACTTCATCGGAATGATTCTACCTTCTGAAATCACCGACTTTGTCTGGTCACACAGTCATTCTGCATCGGTGGCTTATTGACTCATGAGTCAGAGCTATAGTCATTAAGTCAACTCTGACTCTTTGATTGTTCAGTGGGACAGAGAGGGAACCGACATTTTAAGCTATAACGGTGAACAGTCCTCGGGTGGAGACTTTCCACCCAAAACTATGGAAAAAATAGCAGCAAATATAAAAACACGTACTGGAAATACTGGTATTGACACTGGGAGTCAGTTGCACCAGTTCTTTTTAAACTTCACTGAAATGAAGATTTCCAGTTAGATGAAAGCAAAATAATTATGCTAATTTACTAAAGGGGAAATATGCTGTTGGATTATAGCATCAGGTTTATCTTGGCTTCAGGTTTGTGGACTTGAGTGACAGATTTGCGGGTGTTCACATGTTTAACAATGGGGGGAAAGGTCAAGAAGGGTTGCTATGGAAACACGCCCGGCATTAATGGTGTTGCAGGATCCACACTTATTATATGACATCGTGCCTTTCCGGTTTCTCACAGGTATCGACTCTCACCTTGTATTTGGCGGTCAGCTGCTCTGTGGCTTCCTGCTCTTTCCTCAGATCTCCCATCATCCTCTCCTTCTCTCCCAAGAGCCTCTGCTTCTCCTCTGCCAACATGAACTGGTCTCCCCTGATGGCCTCCTTCTCCATCTCCAGCCGCTGCTCCTCTAACTTTACGTAGTCCTTCTCCACGGTCTCCTCCTCTGCCTCCGTGTCTTCGTCCCAGCTCTCGCCGTCCACCTGCTCCTTCCTCTGTTTCCTCCACTTCCTGTGGCTGAGCTGCGCCCTCAGGCGAGCAATCTCCCTCTGGAACTCGCGCAGGAGGGCGTCTTTGGGATCCTCGTTGACTCTGGGCTGGTTCTGAATGTTCTTGGCTCGGTTGGCGTAGCGCAGCGTGGTGAGCGTCTCGTCGTAGTGCTGGGGGGCCGGGCCTAAGGTGGCGACCATGACGGTCTTTGCATTCCCCCCCAAAGAGTCCTGCAGCAAGCGGGTCAGCTTGGAGTCCCGGTAGGGCACATGGCTGCTGCGCCCATCGGCCAGCGCCGAGATCACGTTCCCCAACGCTGACAAGGAGAGGTTGATCTTGGCGGCCTCTTTCAGCCGTTCTCCCTGGACGCCTGTCTTGGCTTGGCGCTCGCTTCCGGCCAGATCCACCAGGTTGAGGCGGCCCACGCGGATGTGTTTCCGCCCGTCCGGTCCCGGCTGGCCGCACTCCACCGTGATCAGGAACAGGGCGTGGGACCTGGACGAGTGTTCGTTCATGTCCGTCGCCCCGACGGCCCTCGCCTGGTTGCCGATGTTCATCGCCTCCTCGATCTCCTTGATGCTTTTGCAGACGCACGATGTGAGGTCAGGGACGTACACCCCGGACTCCGGGCTCTCCCGGAGCTCCAGGGCTCTGGCGTTTCCATGTTTGGGGTCGAGGAGATCCCGGATCTCCTCCCGATAGATCTCGAGGTAGGACGCCCGCACCAGGTACTGCTTATCGGACTGCGATCGGGAGATGTGCGTGAAGATGTGATCGAAGGCGTTGGGGATCACGCCCCGTTTCTCCGGGTCCATCCACGCCCCCTGCATGGTGTACGTCTTCCCAGTTCCGGTCTGTCCATACGCAAATATGGTCCCATTGAACCCGGCCAGCACCGAATCGATCAGCGGCCGCACGCTCTCCTCGTACAAGTCTCGCTGTTTGGAGCTCGCGTCGTAAACCGCATCGAATGTGAACGTTTTCTGAGGCTCGCTGGCGGGGGCTCGAGGGTTTCTGAGGATCACCTGCCCAAGCCTCACGTCCATTTGGACAACGACCCCCCCAGCAGGTCCACTGGACTCCTCCTTGTGGTTCAAGGGGCGGCATCGAACCACGACTTTCACCGACTCGCAGCTCTTGTTTTTTGACATGATTGCCTTTATGCCCCTTCTGGTGATGAAAGGAAAACCAAAATGGGCTGCGAACCTTCAATCAAGCCTCCTTGCCTGCCTTTGGATTATTTAACCCTTAATAAAAGGCTTGACACTCACAGAATGGCTTCTCGATTCTATACCATTGAGGCAGAATCACCGCAGTAGCTCACAAATGATGGAAGCGCGCTTCGAACGATGGTTAATTCCCTCCACTTATTGTCTGCTTCCCAATAAAGACGTGGTCAGACGTGGATCTTGCGCGTCGGCTTCATTGCAGAACCTCAAACACGTCCAAGGCTGAGCGAGAGAGAAACAAAAATCACAGCGATAAATACATCCGAGGCATCAAGCTCACGTCGTCCTGGCTGGAGATCCAGACCGCGGGCAGCATCTCCCTGTCCTCTGCTCAGTGATGCTCCGTCTGCGGCTGCACGGAGAGACGGAGCGCTCCTCCTGTACGCTACACGCACGCACACACACACACACACACACACACGCTCAACCACCACACCCCACATCACTGCGGAGCGAAACAAAGCACCATGGGAAATGTTGTTTCATGGTGTTTGTTCACATGAAAATAATTGACGTTGTGTTTCACACAATTAGAGACATCCAGGTTTAATTTGCTTGGATTTAGATTTATAGTTACAACTAAATCTTTTCAAATAGATACTTTAAGAAAGAGCACATTTTTATTGGTGAATTTATGGCTGTTTGGCATCTTAATTTACTCTTAATTTATATACTGATACTTCTAGAACAGATATCACAAAGTGTTCCCTTTATTATGACACCAAGTTCATTCAAATAGACCTCGAAGTTGCAGAAATGTACTCGATTCGTTTTTGAGTATGTAATTTTCGAACAGAGGCTATAGGGCTGAAGGGGTTAAAAGAGGAATGGCGTTAATTTACTGCATTTATACTGGTATATAATATAACCGCGTTGTAACAGCACCACCTGGCAGCAGCAGTTGGCATTACATCATGCACTGCAATGGGTTTTAACGTCACCAAGATCAGAGGATTCAGATCCTTTGACTAGAATAGAAGTCCTTCATTCAAAATGTTACGGAAGAAAATAAATAAATAAAAGCGCTCTGCCCTTATTTTTATTTATGCGGGGAAAAAAATGATATTCAAATGAGGACCCGGGTGGAGTGGAGTGGACCAGACCGGGGAGGAGCAGAACGTTTCCTGTAGCGCCATCATGTGGACAAAGACAGAAAAGCGCTCAGAGGGAGCTCAGAGAGTTTCTGGACTTTAGGAGGAACCCGGACCCGGAGCACCCAGAGGGGTTCCACGCAAACTCCACGTAAAGGCCACGGGTCTGGACGCCAAACACAGAACCGGCTGGGTGTGAGGCAACGGTGCTAATAGTGAGAGCACGATAACAAAATAAGTCATATCCGTGCAATGCATGACAGACGTTTTTATGCGTGAACAATACATTCCCTTTTTTCCCCTTTTCCCTGACTTAGTTATCTCTCTCTCTTTCTCTCTCTCTCTCTCTCTCTCTCTCTCTCTCCTTTATAGTTTATTTTTTTCTTAGTGGCAAGTCTGTACTCGGCTGCAGAAAGCAGGGCATACTCTGCATTCCTAAGGAGTGTCTAAAGAGAAACACTACTTTGACAGGCGGAAGACGGAAAGTCTCTCTCTCTTTCTCTCTCTCTCTCTCTCTCTCTTTCTCTCACACACACACACACACACACAGAAGCCAACTCTAGAGAATCTGGAATAACGATGTGGACATTTCAATACTTTATTTTCTGATACTGTGTGTTTAGCATTTTTTTTATGCATTTGCATTTTACAGAACAGATGACGCGAGGAAACGCCCGTAACAAGCATATAAGCACTTATGACGTCACGTTTCCTGACTTACAGCTGGGATAGTCTCCGCATCAAATTGAGCAGCTTGCCATGAAAACTATCGCGGAACACCCCGGCTAAAACAGATCCGCAAGAAACCGGACGCCATATTGGATCATTAAGAGAAGTTCATGAATTGAATTAATGGGAGATTTGCGCCTCAATGTCCGAGAAACAAGCACGGTTGCATTTCCCCTCTGACAATCATAATATATGTGATGATAGCCAATGAAAATGGGACTATAAAACGGGACAGCTGTGTTGACCAATCACATTTGCGGGTTTTGACAGAAGGGGGCTGGAGTAAGAAGGCGTGTCTACAATATAGGGTGTCGCCGTGGAGGCTCCCATTCGAAGGCGACCGACGGTATTTCGGTTCTAATCTTCCCTGACAAAAGCGGGTTCTCTCCGGGCTGACAGTGAAGTCGACGCACTTCAGGGCGAAGATTTTTTCTAATTCTCGTCGGCCGAGCTCGTCGCAAGGCTGAGAAATGAAGGGGCGTGCCGAGAATTTGAATTAGCTCGCCGTTAGTTTGAAGAAAGAGCGAGTCGCTGTGGAAAGAGAGAGGAGCCATTTTGTCCCGACTGTGTGTGGGAGAAAAGAGAGTGGAAAACCGGAATCACACGGGAGGAGAACCTTATTTTTTTTCTTCCCAATCTGTTCTCGTGTTGTAAGGGGGACGGGGGACGGTCGGCCTTGGGAATTATAACTCGTCGGACACGTTACTTTGCGTGGTATTTAGCCGACTAGCTTGCCAAGGCTAATCAACAAAACACGGGTCGTTAACTGTCCAGTCAAGAGGAGCGCGGCGTTGGAGCTGCGTTTAGACTTTACGCAGACGTGCTAGGGTGTCATTTTGTTTGTGTTTTTTTTGGGGGTATCTTGTTTGGGTTCACGCAAGCTGCTTTTCAATGGCGAAGAAGACGTACGACTTGCTGTTCAAGCTGCTTTTGATCGGAGACTCTGGCGTGGGGAAGACCTGTGTGCTGTTCCGCTTCTCCGACGACGCCTTCAACACAACCTTCATCTCCACCATAGGTAAGGAGACGCGGAGCCGCGGGATAAAGGGGTTGTTTTGCGGGTACGAGTGTTTGCTGGAGGGTTAGGCTGACAGCTGGTTGACTCGCCGGACTCCCGCAGCTGGAAATGGCAGGCAGGGACGTATTTGGTTAGCTAGTATGCTAGCAGCGTGCTGGCGTTAGCTAGCTAGCCTCCCGCCCGGCCTTGCGCATGCTAGCTCGCAAGCTAGTTGTGATCGCGTTGCTTTAGCACCGCTCCCTGTTCTAGTACCTTGCTGTGACTTTTAACAACTAGACACGACTTTTATTGTCATTTAACCTGTTATTAATGGCAGGCATTACCGGTTAAGGTGCCGAGACAATTGCTGTCATGTCATTTGACCGAGTGGCTAGTGGGCTAACGAGGCTACTTGGAAGCAGGTCAGGGCCGGACTGATGTTACAAAAGCCTCGGGCTCCCCTGTTATCAGACAGGTATTATTATTATCCACGTATAGAAGGGGTTTTCTTTTGTGACTAATTACACTTAAAAAATTAACAAATCTCTTGATTTTTACTATCGAATTATAGATGTCACAAGGAAAACCCAGAAGCAGTGACGTAAGAATTGATCTGGTTTCATCGCCCTGTCTGGGAAAATGAAAGCACTTTAAATAAAATCACAAGCGTGATCATAGAAAAGGGTTATTTTTAACTATGTACATTTCTCTTGTATCATCACCATGAAGAAGTCGTGTTTTAATACATTTGTCGGACACAAATTTAGTTAATTATCCAACAATCTTCCGCTGCTTGTATTTACAGCCAAATCTCAGTCTGCAGTGTCGCTAACTGAAGTTATCAAATGGTTTTATTCTTGAAACAAACTATATTTCTCTGAAAATGCCACATTAAAGTATAAAGTATCTCCACGTGGGGTTCTGGTAACTATACTTGGATGCTGATGGCTCATTTTGGCATCGTCGGCTTCTGTCTCTGACCTCCACGCTCGCATCCGACATCGCATTCAGTCGAGTGTCGACTGTCAAATCCCTGCGGCGCCCGAGTGGAGTCTCCATTTATGTCTCTTGCTTAAGATCAGTGCTGAGTAATAATGTAACTTTAGAATATGTTTCGCTCGACCGCATGCGGTTGGCAGTGTTCAGGATGTATTTCATCATATCCAAGCCCACATTATTGATAATGGATGTTGACAACGCCTCATTGTATCGCCTAAGGACACACGCCCGTAACGGTGACGGCGTCCCCGGTGAAATCCGGTTGAGATTGAGAACAGATGCTCTTATGCAAAAGTTATCACATCTATATATCTGTTTATGATTCGGCTGAGGTTTTGTCTTGCTGTCTGCTTATTTGTGTAACTCTTAAGACTTGTTTCTCTAAACATAGTCTCTACTGTCATTAGGAACTTTATGGAGATTATGAGCTGCCTTTTTTTTTTTATATCTTATTATCTGTCAGAGCTGAAAGATTGATGGACTCTTAAGAAGACAAATAATCGGCCGCTGCTTCTTGCAGGAATGCTTTCCTCGTGGAGTTGGGTAATAAAGTGTTTCGTCTTTAAAGCGACTGCAGCTGTTATTTTCTACTTTAGAAAAACGTAACGCGTTAAACAAATGGACGGAATCTTAATCTGTAGTAAAGGTTCGCTCGTCCCACAGCAGGAAGGCCGTCAGTGTTTTGTTTTTCTCACGACACGGGAAAGAGATCGGTTCCAATCCAGTTTACAACCACGAAGAAGACAAATCAAAAAGTTTAACTGGAGCTCGTCACCGGGACCGGTAACTGTGGAGAAACCTTTACTGGAAATACCGGCAGCCACTGGTTTACTCCTCCTGACACACTCGAGCCATGATTGTATTCCACCACGCTGGCTACAGTGACTCAGACTTTTCGACCTGATTTGTTGCCAGGGGTAGCGTCGGGGCACCGTTCAGCCACTGACCAAAAGTACTGGCTGCACGGAGGGCCTGCATATGACCCCCCCCCCCCCCCCCCCCCCCTCTGACTCACACCGCTGCTAAGGGCATCCTCATGCGTTCAATCAAAAGGACGCTGACTTGCGTGGTCGCGAACCATCACGTTACTGGGTGTTGGATTGTTTGTGGAAACAACGCACCGTTCCCATGGAGACGTCGACAGTTTTCATCCAGTTCCGAGCTGCCTCGGCTTGTTTTCGTTCATCCTTATTTAAAACCAAGCGAGATGCAAAGCAAAACTTTTAAGAGGGTCAGTAAATAAAGAACAATCTCGGCTTTTAATAATATATATTAGACTGTCGGTCAAAAGAGAAACGTTGTGTGATTGGAGACAGAAATCAGCTGATGTTTCGACTGCCTTTTCGGAAGTAACGTGTGTTTTGCTTTCAGTCAAAGGATCTTTTATGAGATTCCTAGTGATCCTAATGTTATCCATAACATTGATTGGTTCCCATTTCTGAAATTACTCAAACAAGTTGCCTCCATGCATAGTGGAATCACACGGGGGTGTGTTCATTCTGACACGGTACTCGTACCTTCAGACACAGACGCACAGCTGCTTCTTAAAAATACCCCCCCATTGGAAACCCCCTCCCTCCTCATCTTCAGTCACTCACCCACCAGCCTCTTCCAACTGTGATATTACCAGCTATGCATATTCAGTGCTGAACACCGGAATTCATCCGCCGTGCTGGCTTTGTGTTCTTAAAAGGTGGATCCTGCTCAAGGTGTGTGAAGTTTCACCGTCCTCCGTTCTCACCACTCGTAATCAGATTCTAATCCGTTTCCCGTTTAGTAATTGTTGGGATGGGACGAAATAAATAAGTTGCGTCTTGTCAGCGGCGCCCAGGCTGGGTTCTTTGTTTCTGCAGCTCCGTATTTCTGTTCTCTCCTCAGGGAAGTACATAATATTTAGTGAGTCACAGCTTGGCAGCCCTTTCCTTCGTTATTCTATCATGCTGCTGCCCCACCTAGAGCACAGCTGCTTCTTGGAATTTTTATTAATGTTATGATAAGTCGACCACAGTTTCTGACCGGCGCAGAACCGGCTGCGAAACTGGAGAACGCAATTTGGCCAGAAAGTTTCATAAATGGCTCCTTCTTAAACTTGGCCTTCATCAGTAGAACAGAACCAGCGGTGAAAAACCTAGAAGAAAAGTATCCGTGTATTTATATATAAAAAAAAATACAGCCAGTCCAGCCAAAATGGAAACTCAATTATGTCAGTTTCCATGTCGCAAACATCCCCACAAAGGAAGGGGAAAAACTGCAGCCCATCCTCGCTGCTCCATCGGTCCCAATCTCAAAGTGGAAGAACTTTAAACTTCAGTTAGACGCCTAAATAATCCACAATGTCATGATTCTAATCGTCTGCTTTCACGCTCGTTCCTGAAACCAGCGTTTTGCATTGCGTGTAAACAACCTGCGTTTCCCTGGTGTGTGTGTGTGTGTGTGTGTGTGTGTGTGTGTGTGCGTCCGTTGCTCTCCAGCTGCTGACCCCACAGCTGTCTGCTGATAGGCTCAAGGTCTGGTCGCGGCACCGCAGGGTCCGGAAGAGATAATGGTTTTGTCTCAGAGATGGAAACGTGTGTCGCTCGCGTTCAATTTCCCCTGCTCCTAAGTGTGTCTGTTACCGTTTCCGACCCCCCCCCCCCCCCCCCCCCATTGCTAAACACGGCAGGTATTTTGGCCTGATCTGCGTGCTGATGGAAATGTTTCTGTTTTTTTGCTTCTTTTTTTCCACAGGAATTGACTTCAAGATCAAAACGGTTGAATTGCAAGGAAAGAAAATCAAACTACAGATCTGGTGAGCTGGTGGATTCTTTCTGTGGAGGGAGGAGTGCATGTTTTGAAGACGCACTGATGGTGTGTGTGTGTGTGTGTGTGTGTGTGTGTGTGTGAGAGAAACATCTGTTCGATAACCCCATCCTCAAGCATAGACGCATGCTAGAACAGGAAATGCTCATCGGTCTGCTGCAGGGCTCTCATTATTCCCTACCCAGAGACCATTTCACGGCCAGTTATTTTAAAAATTCCAAATATTTCAAGCAGAGGTTTGTGTTCTGAGTCGAGGGCTCCCGGCGTTCTGAGCGGCGGTTGATGAGCCGTGCTACAGGCCAGCCCAGCGACGTGAGGGACGCGGGCTAGCCTGCACAGAGCGCTTTATGTGGAGTAACGGTGGGATGTAACAAACAAAGCCAACCCTGTGTGTGTGTGTGTGTGTGTGTGTGTGTTTAGGGACACGGCAGGCCAGGAGCGCTTCCACACCATCACCACTTCCTACTACAGAGGGGCCATGGGCATCATGCTGGTCTACGACATCACTAACGCCAAGAGCTTCGAGAACATCAGCAAATGGCTGCGCAACATCGACGAGGTGCCGCACGCACGTTCTGCAGGCGCAGATCCACGTTCATGTCGGAGATTAGTGTTTGTGTTTTTTTGTTTTTTTTTACTTGAACGGCAACAGTAATTATTGCGTATCCGGACATGGGAGATTCGTATAAACCCTAAACATCTAAACACCATTAACCTGAGATTTTAAGTTTACAAAATACATTCATGTCGTACAAATACTAGTTTCTCACGTGGTTTTAACGATGTAACGTTTTTGTGGGGAAGGCTTCGGCTTGGGCGGAGCCATTGTCGTCTTGTGAAAAATGCACGTGTTAAAAGTCTAATGCGCCGTCTCCTCTTGATCAGCATGCGAATGAGGACGTTGAGAGGATGCTGCTAGGCAACAAGTGCGACATGGAGGACAAGAGGGTCGTACCAAAAGCCAAGGGGGAGCAGGTGAGGTGGTGCGGTCCGGCGTGGCGGCGGCGAACAGCCCTTCAGGTTTCTCTTCGCTCATTGCAGCAACAAAAACTAGAAATGGCCTGCCTTTCTGCGGATCTAGCCGCACACACACGCACACACGCACACACCAGGCAGGCGTGCTGTGTGTGTGTGTGTGTGTGCGCGTGTTCGTTCCTGGCTCGGCCCCGCCGCTGATCCCTGGTCTGTTTTACCCTCTGCAGATTGCGAGGGAGCATGGCATTAGGTTTTTTGAGACGAGTGCTAAGGCCAACATCAACATCGAGAAGGCTTTCCTCACGCTAGCAGAAGACATCCTGAGAAAGGTGCGTTCACTTTCAGCACCGCGTGCGTAACCGGGAGCTTCGGTTGCAGTCCGGTCGTCTGTTGGCGTCATTAAAACTGTTTCTGTAGTGGGAAGCGGTAGTCATAGCAACAGAAATTGAACTACAAATGCATTTAATTTTTTTTCAAAGTCACCTTCTATTAAGTATTCGCTGTGTTAGAAAAAAATGGGAAGTCGCAATAATAAAGTCTTCTGAGGCCCCGCCCCTGAATTCAATGCATAAATCTCGTCATTTAGACTGAAATGGCTTGAAAGTAGTTTTAATTTATTGCATTTATCTGACAGACGCCTGTAAAAGAGCCCAACAGTGAAAACGTCGACATCAACAATGGAAGCGGAGCCCCGGGCTGGAAGAGCAAGTGCTGCAGTTGAACAACTTCTGTTTCGGTCGCACTCACACACACACACACTCTCTCCCTCTCTCTCTCTCTCTCCCTCTCTCTCTCTAATTGCTAACTCTCTTGTTCTCTAACCTGTCTCATGAGTTTTCTTGCACACTGACACTCTTATCAGAATAAACCTTCACTCGTCTAACCCCGTCTCCCCTCCACTCCATCTTTTATTTCTGATAAAGGTAAATCCAGTCACGTTTCTTGTCATTTGTTTTAAAGGTTGTTAAATAAAAAAAAAAAAGAAGTTGTGAAAAGATGAGCTCATATTTTTTAATATTTCCTTTGCCTGTACTCGCCTGATTGGACACCCTCACCCTTTACTCCTCACCCACAGCACTCACTCACAAACAGGCTGTAGGTTTAACATTTTGTACACTTGGTGGGTTTCTGTTTCACTGTATCTGGTCATTTACGACTTGTTACCAAGTGACCGAGGCTTGGTTAGCTCCTTTTGTATGTGGGAGGGGGTTATTTTGTCCTGTGCCTTATATGGAAGACAGGGGCGGGGCTGTGTGTGGGGGGGTGGAGCCACATCTATCCAATGAATTACAGTTTAATACTCTTGTCGGTTCAGATTCTGAGGAGGGGAAGCCGAACTGAAACGGAAAACGTTTGAATTTTTCCTCCAGTCAACAGAATGGCTTTATACAGTGTCTGATTTATTTTATCTGTCATTTATTTTGCTTTTTTTTTTTTTTTGTCCCTGCATGCAAATTTCTTTGGGTTGGAAAGCATTTCTGTAATGTCTAATGTTTGCCACTGGGTGGGAGGTAAAAAAAAAAAATCTTTGGAATTTCAAACAGTTTTGCAGATCCATTAAAAATAAGCTTGCTTAAGTTAACTTGTTTGTCCTCAATTTGTCTTTTCACGTCTCAACACAAGTCTGATCTCAAACCGATTAACGTGTGCAAAACGCCGCGAGAGTCCAATTATTCGTCTGCTATGTGGAAAGGAACTAAAAAGAATATATTAGTAACTAGTGGTGAGAGGACTCCTCCGTGGACGAGTACGCCGGTACCTGGATCGTCACGACTCCAGCGCTAACCCTGATTCCTTGTACCAGTAATTTATTTTTGCATATCAGGTTTCTAACGCTCAAGGTTCAAATTAAAGTAACTGAACAGGAAAGATAAGGGAAGTGACGCCACCTAGAGGGCAGAGAGAATTACTCAGCAGATCCTAAAGAGCTGATTAAATATATATACAGTGTATATATACGCGATATAATAAAGTTCACTGCTCTTTAACGAGGTCATTAATATTCATACATGTCATGTCTCCTGTTAATCACGATTTCGTTATTACTGTTAATTATTTACGTGAAGAATCATAAGTCGCGTATATGCGTGCAGTAAATAAAGTTCAAAAGCAGAGATGTCGCTTGTTACGAGTTATTAAGTTGTAAACTTGAAGCTGGTGGCGCAGAGTTTGACCTGCACCCGAACCGGATGTGACGTAGATGGCGCGCTCGATCTGTCCGGATGTCCAAACGACTTTTTTTCTGATCCGCGAAACTCACTGAAACTCAATGTATCCTCGTTGGACCATTTAAAAATGAAATAAATGTTTGGAGACGTCTGACGAAACAAATTAAACGTGTCATTAATGATAGCGTAGAGATTCGGTGCAGGAAAAACTGCGGTCAAAGCACTGGTGTTGCTATGGAAACGCCACGTTGTACAGTGTCAAAATAAATACTCACGTGAAAGTATCTCAGCTGCTGGTTTCACTACAGCTATAATTTAAGGAAAACAAAATACTCTTTATAAGAGCAAGAAAAATTATCCAATGAGAAAAACTTTAGCAATTGGACTAGACTCTGACGTCGAGGCCCAACTCCTCGCAGTTTGAAAACGAAACGCTGCAGCGGCCCACAGGTAAGCTGACTGTACTTTATGCTCTAGTAATTACGGTAAAATACCACTGTATGTGGTATTGTATTCATTGCATGAATTAAACTTTTC
>NC_090916.1:7620159-7699861 GCF_040956055.1 Brachionichthys hirsutus
GCGTCACGTTTGCACATTCAAACTCGCACAAGACGGCCGAAATGGCCGACGCGTGCGGAACACAGGGACACCCCCGACGCGCCTTTACCTTGTTTCAGATCGGCTGCTAGCGGCGGGGGGGGGAGAGAAAGGGACAGAGAGGAAAGCTGAGGAAATATCCAACAGGCAGAAACTGAAAGACAACGCAGAAGATGGACACCAGAGAGAGAAAGAGTGGACGTTTCCTTTTCCGGTTCATCGGGGGGGGGGGGGGGGCAGCCATATTCTCACCCTTTGCATCTCGCTTTCCAGCTGCTTCCTCCTCCGGATCCTCTGCTGGTGGTTCTTCAGGATGTTCTCCACGTGCTGCTCCATGAAGAATTTGAAGGCCTGGGGGGAGTACAGCGCGATCCTCCCCGACTCCCCCCGCCGCTCTTCGTCCCGCTTGCTGCGGCGGACGGGAACGGGCGACGTCGTGATTTGCTTCTTCTCCTTCTCCGCGGCGTTTTCAGAGCTCTCTTTGTCTCGGGAGCCGCCGCCGCCGCCGCCCTCCTCGTCGGCGGGGTTTGGGTTCTCTCTCTCTCTGCCTGAGCTCAGCTTGTTGGCCGCCGGGTCATAGGCGGGGGGGCACGGTGCAGCCTGTTGCTGGAGGAGATGCTTGGGGTACGGCGGCGGGGGCCCCTGGTAGCTGGGCACTTCGGCCACCGCCGGGATCTGAGCGGGTTCTTGGTAAGCGGCCGCAGACGCCCAGGGGGGGTGCGGGGGGGCCACCGCCGTGTGCAGCTCCGGCTTCTGCACCCGTATGCTCTTGACCGGCTGCAGGACGGGCGCCTGGGTGACGGCGGTGACCGTGGTGGCCGAGGCCGAGAGTGGGCCGCTCTGCTGCTCGGCTGGCGGCTGCCGAAGGAGTCGGAACGGACCGGGACGCCGTGCTGCCACGACGGGGACGGATCCTGGTTGCCGCCGTTGCCGGGGGCCGGCTGGGACTGGCCGGGGGCCAGAGGCGCCGGCGACCAGGACTGGGGCGTGCCGAGGTTGTGACTGTTCCGGCCCGGGACCATCAGAGACGGGGGGACGTTTCCACCGTTGGCGTAGGAGGGGGAGGACGCCGGCCCGCCCGCTTGCGTCTGCTGGTCGGTGGGGCTGTGCCGGCTGACCTGGTTGACCGGGTACGGGGGAGGGGGCTGTCTGCTGGCCCCTCCCATGTAGTCCGCTTGGGAGGAGCCACTGGGAGACCAGCTGAACTTATTACCTCCGGAGCTTTGCTTTATGATGGGCTGGTGGCCCACGGGCACCGGGCTGATCCCGCGTTGGTTCGGAGGCGCTGCGGCTTGGTACCCGTCAGGCCACGCCCCCTGGGGCACGAGGTAGTCCACGTTGCCCGAGTAGCGCTTGGTGGATGGGTTGCCGTCCCTGGGAGGCGCGGCGCCGCGGCTCGGCGGGGGCGTGACGCTGCGTACCTGCGGCGGGAACGGAGGGCTGACTCTCTGGCCGTTGGCGGAGTGACTCGGCGGGAAGGCGGGGGCGGGGCTGTCCGAGCGGTACATCACGCCGTCGGCCACGAGAGTCGCGAGGCGAGGAGACAGCGACTCCTTGGAGCCCTTCCAGCTGGACCTCCTCAGCACGGCTTGCGTGACGTGAGAAGCTCCTACGGCGACGACGACGACAACAACGAGCAAAGATAAATCTTAGTCGAGCAGATGAAACCCAGCGGGGGGGGGGGGGGGGGGGGGCACACATACCTGGAACTTTAAGGCCTCCTGCGTTGGGGTTTGAAACGGCCATCTGTTCCCTCATGGAGTCCTGGTAGCTCACTTTGCTCATGTAGTCGGCCCCCCCACTGCGAGTGTTGCTCTACACGCCAAGAAAAAAAAGGAAGAAACATTTTAGTGTTTGTTTCCTTTTACCAAAACTTCATCTCTGAATGTGTTTAATTCGATCCAAACCATTAATATGAAGCGAACAATACTCATCACAATAATAATGATCGATCAGTTCATGTATTCATCATTGTGCGCCCTTTTCCCTCACAGAGTGTTAAAAAACACGCGGCGGCCGCCAACCGAGGAGCCGCTTTTACCGTCGCCCGAACGAGCTCGCCATTCCACTTTGCATACTTTCAATACTCCAAATGATTGCTCGTGTGATAGCAGTCTATTAACACAGCAATGTCTAGAATGAAAGCTTTCCCAACAGTCAGTCTGTGGGTGGGGGGGGGGGGGGACGACAAAAAAAAAAAAAAAACACTCGACTCACCTCATCGAAAGCAGAAAATGGCTGCTCCTGCGCCGCGTACTTGTTCACCTCTGGGCCCGAGATGCTGGGCTCATTGGCAAACGGCAGCAGAGACTTGCGGATCTCCTGTAAGGCCTTGTGATGCGGGTTGTTTTTGGGGTTGCTGCTGCGCCCCGGTTGCCTCGCGTCCTCAGAGGGCATTTTCCCACAGAACACATTGTCCACCTTCGGCGGGTCGGAGGGTTTGGATAAGTTACGCAGGCTGTTCCGTATTTCCTGCAGCATCTGTTGGCTGTTGCCTCCGTAGTTACTAGTCGGAAACGTTTTGGGTCTCATCTGTCGGTATCCTTCGGGTTTGTCCGCTCTCTTCATGGAAGAGCATGAATGTGACGTCCTGGATAACGGGGGGGGCTCCAATGTGTGACGTCACATTTACCTGCCGAGAAAAAGAAATGCACATTTTATCAATGCGACATGCACGGACACGCAGAGTGAACATCGGGTGACCCCCAGCGTTAGCTTGTTGTCTAAATGGCTTACATAGGAAATATTAGCAGGTAGACATTAGCAATGCGACCATATAACAGGCAGAAAATGGTTTACTTAAAAACTGTTTTTGTTATAAAAGTGTCCAAAAATGTGTGGTAGAAAATCTAAAAAAAATAAGAATTAATTCGCAGAACAAGAAACAGCACACTTGCTCCCGCAGTTAGCATTGCGGGCTAACGGGCAATGCTTTGTCGCTCCACTTAGCCAAGTGTGGTAAAATTAATTCTACTTTTAGAAATATCACCGATACACACCAAAAACAACCCTGAGCCAGCAGGCGGAATTATCACAATCTCAGTCGGGATAAAGTCGCACTCCGCAGCCGTAACTCCGCGGCCTCCATTTGCTGCTAAGCTAATTCAACAACAGGTTCGGAATTAGCTGCTAGCTCAGTTAGCCGTGACTGACAATTTACCGACTGCGACTATCTTCCTATATTCGACAGCAAACGGTATCTCCTTGATCTTTTTCGGCGACGAGGACCGGATTTAAAACACATTAAACGTACTTTCTGTGCCGAACTCTCGCTCGTCCCTTTTCTTTTCAGGTTGAATTCCTAGGATGTCTGAATGACATGTACAGCAACAAGTTCGACACGGAAGTTAACGCGACCGACTTCCGGTAACTATAAGTGTCACAATAAAATGAGGAAATTAAATCCTGAGGATAAGTCACGAAGTAAACACAGCGCTTTAACTGGTTTTATACAATACAATAATTAAATCAGTCATTGAAAATACTACACAAAAAATCCTACTTGTAGGACTTTAAGAGTTCCAGATGAAGTATTTCTTTTTTTTTTTGCCCTCAACATCCCTCATTTGACTTAAACTGTAGCTCATGAACACTCCATTATGAAATGGTATTTCCTAATATAGCTATAACACCGATTAAAAAAAAACACAAATTACCGATGATTCCACACGCTTTGTGTCTGTTGCGTTTTTCACTTTATTTGAGGCAGATCTGAATAAAGAAATTCCGTCGCCACAGCTTTCTACGCTGGAGCATGTTTTGATACAGCTGATTACTGACAATGGGCTTGGCAGCCGGAGGTAAGCGCTTCCTCATATTTCACTCCCTTTGGCTCACATCAAGAAAAACAAATGATTACGCATTTCACAGCTATGGTATTCACGACACGCAACAGATTTCTATTTAAAGAAAACTTCCCAAACACACATGAGCCATTTCTGTAAAGGCCTTTAATTCAGTTCTAAACGACCTCCGTGTAAAAGTCCCGCTGAAGTGAAATACGCGAATTGGAATAGAACAGAACAAAAAACAAAATAATTCTGATCCATGAAAACTGCAATAGAAATGTGTATGAAAATCAAAATATCACAAGCAACCTTTGACAGTATTTTGGCCACCATGTATCATCAAAAAAAAAAACAGGACATGTCTTGAAAGCAATTAAAGAGCTCTTCATCTACATCTTAGCCAGTGCACAAACAAATCCTTAAACTGGGACCTGTCTATTGACAAAAATAGCCTCTCCATCAGTCCCGCAGACAAGACATTGTCCGAGTACATCCAAACTGTTGACAGATAGCGTCTGGCTGGGTAGCATGTGAGTCGTCTCCAGACGTCCTTTACTGGAGTCCCCGGTGAGCCAGGTGCCGATAAGAGACGAGTTCCCCCCAGCTGGGGCCACCGCACTGCGAGACATCATGCTGCTGTTCCTGCCACCTGGAAAACAGTTGGAAAACTCTTAAATTGCTATATGATGGTGTAGAGGTTACTTAGCATGTTGGTTTGCTATCTTAGCTCATCATAATCAACATATGTAGCTGCAGGACTAATATATTAAATATTAAAATCTCATAGAATGCGGCCAAAAAAGGACAGAATATTTTTGACTCGCCTTGTAAGAAGGATGGCATCTCTGAATGTGAGGAAGTTTCCCAGTGAAGCAGTGAACCATCCTCTGCGCATGTGAACAGATGATCAGGGTTGGTTGGGTGGAAGTGGACTTCCCACACTGCAAAAAAAACAAAAAAAACAAAGAAAATATCTTAATCTAAAACGGTTACTGAAAAGCAAAAAAAAAAAAAAAAACTCGGTAATTTGGCTCGGAGGTGAATTACTCTCAGCAGAATGTGCCTCCATGAGTGAGATGGGTGCGTTCCCTTGTCTCACGTCCCAGACGCAGAGCATGCCGTCCTGCCCTCCGGTGGTCACAATGTGCTGCTGGTTCGGATGTTTGTCCACGCAGTGGAGCGGGACTCTATCCCCCGAGCTGGAAAGGAAACATAGACGTGCTTAAAATCAAAACCCAAAAGCAGAAGAGCAACCGTTTGGCTAAAACCGAGGGGCTCTTACAGGGAAAGAATCTGTGACGGCGAGTCGCCCTGTTGTCTGAAATCCCACATCTTCAGTTGGCCGATGGAGTTGACCGTCAAAATCTCGGTCGTCTTCAAGTAAGTCACGGCGTGAATCGTGCTGCTGTCCGCGTTGTCTGGCGAGGTTTAAACAGTCCGATAATCACACCCGCAGCGTTGTGACCGTTCATTACGAGCGAATCTCAATCTCACCTATGACCCGAACGACTCCCTCCTGATCGGCTCTGAAGACGATGATCCTGCCGTCTTCGCCAACCGTGACGATCTCGGGACTGCTGCACACGACGCCGGTGCACGGAGCGTCGCCGCAGGGGTAACGATGAGCTCTTTCCCAGCGCTGAGAAACCGATATCGTCTGGGCATTCACGAGAGAACAAACGCATTTATAACTCATTCTTATCTTACGCAAGAATTATTTTTAGTGATGTCCAGTAACAAGATTTATATTGTAAACATATTTAGATTTGTGTACCTGACTGTTTTGGTAGCGATGGAAAATGGTGACTGCTCCCGTTGACGACGCCGTGACGATTCTGTCCTGGTCTAAAAACTGTAAAACAATTAACACAAAATAAATTTTCTTTGAAAGACCACCTTTAATTTTTGTCTTTTCGAGTTCTTCTTTGCAGCAACTATAATAGCAACATATTATTTTTCATCATTTTGAACTCTATACTCTCGAACCATTCTGTGCCTCTTCCGTGTCAACATTTGCACAAGAAGAAACGTAATTTTAGTACTACTTTTTGGCACATTAGTTGAGACTTGAGTGTCTTACTTGAAGGTCCAGAACATCTCCAACGTGCTTGCTTTCGCATAAAAGCTGAGGATCTCCTTCGAATCCATCGTCGACAGCAGAATTTGCGTGACTGCCGATTGACCAAAATGAAATCTTGTTGTGCTGCAAATTGACAAACACACATACGAGTTTATTTATATCATTACTATGAGGTAGAGAAGATACCCCAGTATCAATGAGATCTGACAGAGATAATCAAACATACCTAGAAAGCACTTTGATTGATTAACGGTGTATTTAATCTACTGCATCTTTTCAACAATATTTAATTTAATACCTTTCAGAAATCCAACTGCTGACTCAAATATTACACAAAAATATCAGCTCACTTATGGGCCCTTATTATCCATCCATTTGGCACAATATATTTAGCATAGCTAGGCAAACATTAAACTAACATTATACGCGGTGTTTACTAGTTCAAGACTTTGATCTCTGCTTCATACACACTTAACGATTAATAGGATTTTTCTCAAGTATTAAATATGGCCGTCGCATAAAACACGTAAAGGTCTGAATGATTTTTCCTTTTGTTATCATTAAGAACTAGCATTTTACAACTTTCTGAATTACCTCGTTATCCCACGAACCAGTAACAAAGATGTCCGGTTGCTGCAGATGTGAATGCGACACTGGACGCCATCTGGTTTTGCTGATCTTCTGGGACACGTACTTGGCATTTATACTCTCCATTTGGGACTAAAAACGGTGCCATGCACTTTAAATTAGCAGGATAAAATGGGTGGTATTAGCTTAGCATTCGTGTGCTACGCTAAAATGTACGCGCCGACTATTTCATACGTAGCTACGGTAGCCGAGAAAGGTCAAAAATACCAACTCATGCGGATATTCCTGTTCGCGCGATCGTTCAAATATTACTGCAGGAAATCTGATAATGAATTGAATGTTGCTAATACGTGATTTGTTTTTTTTTGTGTGTGTTTGTGTTAAAAACCGACACCTTTCTGCGTTAGAAAGGCCGTTCTGCATCAGGACATTTTTGGATGTCCGGTGACGTTTCCGCCGCTCCGCCGTCTTCTCTGGAGGTTGTCCGCTTCATCGCCAAAACATTTGGCGCAGGCGCGGCACTGACAGCTGCTAGCTACTTACTCCGCAAACTCTGCGTAATAATGGCCTGGAAATCCGGAGGAAACAACCAAGCAGAGCTCGTCAACAACCTCCGCAGTAAGTCCGAACGCGGCGGGAGCACCGACGCCTTCGACGGAAGGTCGCCGGAAAAACGTTTTAGTTTGTTAGCTCGTGTTAGCATAGTTAGCGTGGTTGCTAAGCTATGCGATACGCTGAACTAGCGTTACCTCTCTCCCACACCCCCTTTCCCGAGGCGCGTTCATGCCGTGGTGAAGGACCGTGCGTGCGTCGTTGCGGGACATATAATTAACAAAATAATTCTACTTACGACCCGTCCGTTGATAAGGACAGCTTTATTTTGCAGCTTCGACTTTTGTTTTAGCTTTAGGTTAACTTAGCCCGCTAGCCCTATGTGCGTCATTTGGGACGTCGTAGCTAGCTGTAGCTAGCTGTAGCGATAGCAGCGCTGCTAGCTGCCCATTGTTCGTTGCACCCTCCGACCTCAGCGTGAATGACACTGACAGCTGAACGCGTGAGGCTCGTTGCGGCAACAGTGGCTTTGTTAGCGGGTAGTCGCGTCTGCGGAATAAGCGGTGATGCTAGTCATGCTATCCAGCGCTGTAGCATGGCTGGTGGTTTAATACCTGATTTATACCTCAATCAGCAGTGTCCCTTTAGTGGTTAAGAGGGCGGATTGATGGTTGACACGCTAGCAGAACGATGTGCGTTATTAGATTTGACATGTTTTTATTCAACTTGCGTAAAGCAGATTGTTGCTCGGTGAGATCATTGCTGCAGATCTGATATCATCTACTAAGGCTATTTATATTTCTGTAGAGTTCAGAATAGCAGTGAACGTGGCATCTTTAAATGGTTTATTTTCCAGCTACCAGTCCAAAACCTTAAGATAGTAATATATATTTAAAAAAAAAAGAAAAAGATAAATGCATAAGAAAATGAGCGTTGAAGGAGCAAGAATCAGCAACTCTTTGACATCTTCACTTACGAGAAACTTGAATGAGCAACTGATTGTCAAGAATGATTATGACTCAGCAGTTTGGACGTGTCCTTTTGATTTCGGCACCCATCTTGGCAGCTTGGGTGGTTTATTTGTAACCTACCCTAAAGCAGCACGTATCTCTGAATGGGGTTGTTAATGAGAGCCGGGACGTTTGTCCTTGGCGTTTCCTGCTGTTGCTGCAGGAACCTTTTCGTGCCGGGAATCGGAATGCGTTTAGTACTTTTCTTTCTACGACATTTGTTATTATCCCTAATTTCTATCTGTTGTTGCGACTGTAGTTGTGGATAATTGCGATGAAATCCTCCTTCATAGCGTTTGATAGTTTATTCTATCATGTGGACATCTGGGAAATCTATTTTAAAAATTGGTATTATGGTCGAAATAACCAGATAGGAATGTCTCAACAACGCAGTCAAATAAAAGTGAAATAGAAATAAAGTTTGCCATCATACAATTCTGCTCGTTTATAAAATAAAGCCTACAATGTAAATCAAAGTGTTATAAAAGGACAGGGACATACATTATAAGCACACTTTAAGACGAGTAGTTAATCTAGTCATTGTGTAAATCCTGACGTCACTCTGTATTTTGCTCATTCAGAATTTCTCTTCCATGCATTTTCATCTGCCGCAGGATCACGTGACGCGTTCCCTTCAGTGGTGTTTTTGTACTGCTTTGTGTGTTTCCATAACGTACCGGTAACACAAACTCTCTTGCGTCTTCAGAAAATGGCATCATTAAGTCCGAAAACGTCTACGAGGTCATGCTGGCCACGGACCGGGCCCATTTCTCTCGCTGTAATCCATACATGGACTCGCCGCAGTCAATAGGTAGGTCTGCGCGTCTTCATGCATCACGGCGCGCAAATGCCAAGGATGGACTAACCCAATCAATGCCTCTCTTTTAATCGCAAGGCTATCAAGCAACCATCAGCGCTCCCCACATGGTATGACCCAAAACTCATTTCTGCATCCTGGGGAAACAAATTACCGACCGCCCCCATTTTCTGTTCTACACAGAACTTAATCAGATAGTTTCAGTGTTTTGTAATATAATTTATTTTTTATTGTTAGCACGTTAGCTTTGTTAGATCCTCTAATACACTTCTGTCAAAAGCCTCGAGACCTGGGGCTCATCTCACGAGTCGGTGTCGGGATGCGGCTCTAACGCGGTTTTCTTGGCCCCCCCCCCCCCCAGCACGCCTACGCCCTGGAGCTCCTACATGACCAGCTCTACGAGGGAGCCAAAGCTCTGGACGTCGGCTCCGGCAGCGGCATCCTGTCCGCCTGCTTCGCACGAATGGTGAGCCTCGCATGACGGGTAAACACGTACAATTTCTCTTTGGCGGTCGGCCGGTCGGCGTGGAATGGCATAGCACGAACCGTCTGAACCGTCTGAACTGAGTGCTGCTCCTCCCCATGGGCTGTTACAGGTAGGTCCCAAAGGGAAAGTCATAGGAATCGATCACATCAAAGAGCTGGTAGACGATTCCATAACCAACGTGAAGAAGGACGATGCTAGTTTGCTAACGTCGGGCAGAATCACGCTAATAGGTAAGATGTCGCAGGTAGCAGATGTTCTGTTACTGTTTTATTGTTTTCTGAATTGCAGATTTATTTTTTGCCGACTGTTGCTGATAAAACAAGGGACAGTTTATTTCCTATTTTAGGTTTTTTAAATAATCACAAAGGAATTTTGGTAGAAATGTGCACTGTGTGTTTCAGTGGGAGACGGGCGATTGGGTCACGCTGAGGAAGCCCCTTACGATGCCATTCATGTTGGCGCAGCAGCCCCCGTCATCCCCCAAGCTGTGAGTCGCCCCCCCCCCCCGAACACTGTCCTGATCTGCTGCAAAACAAAAATAAATCCACTTCAAACTGGATTTAAGTTGCAAAGTCGGTGTTTCCCTTCCAGCTCCTAGACCAGCTGAAGCCCGGGGGCCGCCTGATTCTGCCCGTCGGCCCGGCGGGGGGGAACCAGACGCTAGAGCAGTACGACAAGCTGGAGGACGGCAGCACCAAAATGAAGGCCTTGATGGGGGTGATTTATGTGCCTTTAACAGACAAAGACAAGCAGTGGTCCAGGTGGAAGTGACTTCCTTCTTCCCTTCCCTCCCCCTTCTCTCCTCACAGCGGAAAGGTGAAATGGTGTGGCTTGGAGCAGGCGATGGATCACAAGGGGCTGCGTTTTGCTGCTTGTTGACATGTTTGGCTTCTTCCATACCATACCAACCAGCTGCACGTTTCCTTCTCTCTCTTTGTTTTGTTTCATACCGTCTCGATTAAAAGCAACCTGATGAATGAAATTCAAAGATTGCGATTGTTTTGCATGCTATTTAGACGCTATAAAAGGTTTTCGTTTGCACGACCAGGCGACGTCCGTTGTTTCTCTCGTCTAACGCTCGCCTTCTCTTCCCCGCAGCGATGAACTTTGAAGAGGAAGTCGAACCATCATCCACCTTGGAGTTTGATCCGGGAGACCCCCGGGGGGGGGGGGGGGGTCAAACAGCCCGTGATATTTTGTTCAAAGCATTACAAAACATGTTTTAAGTCTGTCGATGGACTCGAGTATTACACGGTGACAACCCAAAGAGGCTTGGGAAGAAAGACTGCTTGAAGCTCGGCGCAGAAATATCGGAAGAGGCTTTTTGTTTTTTTGTTTTTCTTTTCGGACCTACATCGTTTTTTGTTGGTGCTTTTATTACTTTAATCCCAAATCATCCATGTTTACAGTATTATATTTCAGCAGCATCAGCGCTGGACGATGGAGCAACGCCGGCAGCATCGCAGGAAAGCCTGAGAGCTTTAGGTGTTTTAACTAGCTGCAACTCGCGTGTGTGGATCATCTAACTAGAGACTTCTCTGCTAACATATGAGCCCCCCACCCCCAAACAGTATTACACACACAGGCACATACAGGCTGCGCTTCTCACCCGGTCACGCGTTGCTTTCTGCAGCCGGATGTCTCTTCATTTGTGCAGGCTCTTCTAGCGACTGGTACCGAATGAGATCGTCACTGCTTTGCCAAAAAAAATCAACTCCAACGTTTTCACGCAGAAGAATGTTTTGTTTTCCTTAAATAAAAAAAATCACACTATATTTTGAATGATCTGTGTGATGGGTTCTATTTGGCTTTTGCAGCTTCTGGAATGGCAAATGAAATAAAGAGATGCTTGTATTTTTGTCTGCCGTTGTCATTTATTCTTTTCTTACGGAGGTTTTTCAGGCAGGGCTGTGACAGTTCTGTCGGAGAATGTTGAGGTCAACCCCACCATGAAATTTGTGACTAGCAGATCGATTATAAGTTTAATCATTTTCAGACTGCTAAAAAAATCTAGTCAAACACGTGCCATTTAAGCATTTTGTCTAAAAATGGCCAGATTTGTGACAAAACAAGCATCACAATATCGGTTTTGGAATATAAAATACATTTTGTGGCTTTAAATACCAAGTATGTCTTCATGAATCAAGTTATTTTTAAAGATACATTTAATATAACATGAAAGGCAGCACGTCAAGTCTGGCAAATAAATACATAATTTTGCTTTGTCAGGAAAAAATATGCAACAAACCTTGGAAAAAAATAGAAACTGAATTTGCTGTAATAAGGTGAAGAGCTGTATGGATAAGTCATTGATTTTTAAGTGCTACAGCAGTCATTCCGATGTGTTTCGCCTCTGCACTAGAGGCAAGTTAATGAAGGTTCAATACAACACAAACACGACACAGAGTCATCCAGTAGCGAATCAGTGCGGCGGCGTTCAGGACAAACATCGACTGAAGATAAACGTGTTTTAGGGATCCTAATAAAGTCACTGGTGACTATAAAGCAGACTTTAGTGTCGAACTACAATCAGCTTTAGCACAGGATTAAAATGAATTTCAAACACAGTGTCGGCTTTGAAGGTGGCGTCTATCAGCAGGGTCGGAATGTTTCCGAGACAAAGTGTGACCCTTCATAAAGTTCTGTCTGTGTTGGGGCCTCCGGGCCGATTGGCTACAAGTACATGCCGTTGATGAGGTAATCCGATTCCTCTGTGGTGAGGGGCCGGGCTTTCTTCAGCTTGTGGCGAACGAGTCTGAGACGACAGCCGATCATGAGCAACAGCAGAGCGGTGATGATGAGGCCGAGAGCCAGGGGGAGGATGGCACCTGGAAAAGAAAAGCACCAGATTACGCAAGAGGCAGACTAAAGATGAAGGACGATGGGGGGGGGATCATACCTGACTCCGGCATAGGATGTCCACCCACCACCGGGGCGCCTTTGGAAATGGAGACTTCGCCGTCAGCTCGGATCTGGGAGATTTTAGCTTCAAATGACACAGAGATATTTTTTTTTAGAAAAAACTCCAAAGATCTATAAAGTTGTAATGAAATACACTTTGTTTTTTTTACCTAACTCCGCCTGCTTGGTGACTGCGGGCGCCATGGTCGCAGGTTTGAAAGCCGGGCCTAGAAGAGGTTTCCATGGATTATTACAAAATGACAGAACTCTTAATGAGGTTAAAAAAATAAAAGCAAAACGCTCCACGAGCAGAGTCTCACTTTTTTGTATGCATTCACTGACACAGTCAGCCTCTTGGAGGAAGTTGTTGTGGTTGCCTTGGCAACCACCGTACAGGAAGTGTTTGCATTCTCCTGCGCTTTGGTCGTAGTACCAGCGTGGGAAGGCGCCTTTACAGGGTCCGACGACCGGAGCAGCAGCACACGGATCTACGGAGGAGTCGGACGGGAAGAATTTGATTTGACACAAAAACAGCCTCCTGAGAAAGCCCCTCATGCCATGTAACTAACGCCTGTGGAAACATTCCGGTTGGGGGGGGGGCATCAGCCTGATGGAGGGATCGGATGGCCCTAGAGGACAGAAGTGCTTTGTTCCAACAAGAAAAGAGCCGCTTTCACATGGCGACCCTGCGGCTGCTCGGCGCTACGACTCGATGGCTGCCTGCAGGGCCTCCATCTGCTGCTGAGTCAATAAGCAGACCAAAGAAAAACCACCTCTCTGTCTGTCTCTGCGATAACGACGCGATGATGGAGGCTCGGCTTGGGTCGGGGAATGAATGTGTTAAAGGGTGCAGAAGAAGAAAAAGAAACCTGCGTGGAACTAGCGTCGTTTCGTACATACAAACTCACCTTGACTGACGGGCGCCTCCTGTTGACCCCGGCTTGGCGGGCTGGCCTTGCTCTCGACCTGCGGGGTCTCCCCGGGTCCCGCCTGGAGCACCGATCCGTCGGTGGCCTCGGCGGCATGCTCTACAGGCCGGTGGGAGCCTGACGGGTCGGCCGGGTGGGTCACCGACTTCCTGCTGCTGTCAACTAAAAAAAAAAAAATCAATCAATCACAAAAAAAAAACGTGCTCCTCTCATCCTGGCGTCCCTTTAAGCGAGGAAGATTCTTCGGGCTTACAGTCGGGGCAGAAGTCTTCGTCGGAGCGGTCCGGGCAGTGCTGCTTCCCGTCGCAGGCGAAGGTGATGTCAATGCAGCAGCCGTCGTCACACTTGAACTGGTAGTTGGAACAGTGGCCTGTGCACACTGTGGGTACATGTAGCTCAGAACAGACACGCAACAACGGGTCTGTGTGCGAGCGACCCCGGTTACCTTCTGCCTGGCGCTTCGGCGCCAGCACGGTGACGGAGACGTTGTCCGAGCTCTTCTGGCCGGCCGTGTCGGTGACGGTCATCTGGAAGGCGTAGACGCCCCGCTGGAGGCCGCTGATCTTCAGCAGCCCGGGATGAGTCACCTTCAAAGAGAAAGAAATCTGTGACGCATCATCATCAAAGAAATGAGCTTTATTTATTTGCTTTCTCCATGACGGAGGTGAAAATGTTTTTTTTTATTCCTCTCTAAATGATAATATATGTGTTTTTTTTGGCGTAGAATTCATTAAAAAATTATACAATAACATTTTAAACGGGAATCTGAATACAATTAAAAGAAATTTAGCAGAGAAAATAATAAGATTGAGAAATTGTAGTTATAACCAGCAGAAAAATGAATGAAAGTAAAGCCCTGAAAAGTCAAAGTACTTTATCAAATTCTCCACATCACCCTTAAACAGTCCTGATCGTTGATTTAAAATGTTCCGCACAAGGACCGGCGGTTCATTATGGTTCTAAAGGGATTATCTAAATGCTGTTTAGGTGACGAACAAAGGGCAACCCGGGCCGTCCTTGGGGGCGGCGCCGCTGTAATAAATCTTATCTCCGTGGCTACAGGGAGGCATTGTGCAGCTCTGTTGACACAACTAATCCAAACAAGAAATCTAACACGGGTGCCTGCGAGGGCAATTAAGAGAGACAAGATGGACGCAAGGTGATTTATAAAAGTCAATGTAAAGTGAACTCTGACTTTCATGTTGATGGCAGTCTCCCCCCTGACGAGGGTCCATTCGTAGTGGCTGATCCCGTGGTCGTCCACGCTGTCCCGCCCGTCCAGGACGGCCCAGTCTGTGGGCAGCTGGATGACCACATCCTGCCCGGCGTCACTGCGAGGAGGTTCATCCGCCTCTGCAGGAACATCATCATCATCATCATCGTCACACCACTTTACGTGAACATTGTTAAACCACCAGGAGATGGATCGTGACTAATTTGAGGGGGGCGTGTCCTTGAATTTCTGTTTTCCCTCATCACTGAATGCTGCTGATTATTTTTCTCTGTTAAGGTTTGTTCTATTACTTTGATGTTCTAATAAAAGGTGATTATCATCAGATGCCTGATTTTTATCTGACGATAATCCAGAACCTGGAGATGTGAAATGAAAGAAGATTTTGTATTCTGATTGTATATTCTATTGAAGTAACTCTCGGTATTTACTATTTAACTACTGCTTTAGCCCAGTATTTACTATATTTAACTACTGCTTTAGCCCGGTATTTACTATTTAACTACTTCTTTAGCCCGGTATTTACTGTTTAACTACTTCTTTAGCCCGGTATTTACTATTTAACTACTTCTTTAGCCCGGTATTTACTATTTAACTACTTCTTTAGCCCGGTATTTACTATTTAACTACTTCTTTAGCCCGGTATTTACTATTTAACTACTTCTTTAGCCCGGTATTTACTATTTAACTGCTTATTTAGCCCGGTATTTACTATTTAACTACTTCTTTAGCCCGGTATTTACTATTTAACTACTTCTTTAGCCCAGTATTTACTATTTAACTACTTCTTTAGCCCGGTATTTACTATTTAACTGCTTATTTAGCCCGGTATTTACTATTTAACTACTTCTTTAGCCCGGTATTTACTATTTAACTACTTCTTTAGCCCGGTATTTACTATTTAACTACTTCTTTAGCCCGGTATTTACTATTTAACTACTTCTTTAGCCCAGTATTTACTATTTAACTACTTCTTTAGCCCAGTATTTACTATTTAACTACTTCTTTAGCCCAGTATTTACTATTTAACTACTTCTTTAGCCCAGTATTTACTATTTAACTACTTCTTTAGCCCGGTATTTACTATTTAACTACTTCTTTAGCCCAGTATTTACTATTTAACTACTTCTTTAGCCCAGTATTTACTATTTAACTACTTCTTTAGCCCAGTATTTACTATTTAACTACTTCTTTAGCCCAGTATTTACTATTTAACTACTTCTTTAGCCCGGTATTTACTATTTAACTACTTCTTTAGCCCAGTATTTACTATTTAACTACTTCTTTAGCCCAGTATTTACTATTTAACTACTTCTTTAGCCCGGTATTTACTATTTAACTGCTTCTAGAACAGCTGCTTCTGCTTCTCAGGGACTCCTGATGCCATTTGTGCTGACAGAGAACGTAAAAGGCAAATTATTAACCCAACCTTCCTGCTCATAGCAGTAAAATGCATTTTATTTCACCTGACCTTTCAAAATAAAAGAATAGGATACCAGCCCTATAAATCAAAAGCACGTTTCCTATTTCCTTAATCTCTTTAGAATATCAACATTAAATCCTCTCCCACCCTGCGCGGCGTCCTCGTCCCGGTCCACGGGCCTCCCGGACGGGACGGGGACGCGTCCCCGCGTCGCGTTCACGCTCCGGCTGTAGGTGGAGAAGCCCTGCTGCGGCGCGAAGGAGCAGACATTTTTGTTCCTGTAGACGCAGTTGAACAGGTAACAGCTGAGGCTCCCCCCGGGCTGCCTCGGGCTCTCCTCCGCCACCGCCACGGTGCAGCGAGGCTGAGCGCAGCAGGCGTGGAGACAGTCCTTCCGGGTGAACACCCGGTCCGGGGCCAGGACGAAGGCGGCGCCCTGGTCGATGGAGACCCTGGCCCGGATGATGCGCTCCCTGACGGCGCTGAAATCGCCCACGCAGGAGTCCATCGCGTCGCCGATCTTGTATTCCTGCTCCTGCTGGAGCTGCTGGCGGAATTCCTCCAGCAGCTCCTCCACCCCTGATATTTTCGATTTTAGATCCGTTATCGGCGGAGTCCGAGTGTCGATCAGCGGAACCAGGAGGAGGAGAGAGGCGAGCAGCGGCCAGGGATGCTGAGGAAGAGCCATGTTGTTCCCTCTGCCTCCGGCGGGGCGCTCACATCGGGATCCTCGCAGCAAAGATGGCTTTCCTCCGTTAAACAGACCCCCCGCTGTGCTATAATAAAGAGGACCACACGTCTAAACATCACAGGCCACACGGGGGCACGCCTCCGAGGAAAAAAAACCCGTCGTTGTCATGGGGACGGTCGCGAGACTTGAGATGATAGGACGTCTAGCCTTCAGACCATGACGTCACGACGATGGATGACTGGCGAGATGAGAGCTAGCATACCTGTTAGCTAACACTCAGTTCAAATAGTTTGGTAATAATTTCAGTAACACATCAAAATACCAAATACTGCAGAGATGTGGAATGTTTTTTTTTAAGTTTTATTTTTTTCCATTTAATTTATTCTGAAATAGTTTCCTATTTTGCTACTTTACGTCATTTAAAATCAGATTGTATTCTGTTTTCAAATTAAACTTCAAACTCACTTCTGAATCACTTTGATTCAGTTTTTTGTATTATATTTTTTTAGAATAAGTAATATACTCCGTTTAGACTGGCTTTGTATGTGCCGCCTTATTCTTTAAATGAAAAAGTTAATTGGATTTGTAAAAGAACATTTAACACATTGTTTCACAGTTTCAAGATGAAAATCTTTATTTTAACAATATGACAACAAAATATCGACACAATTTCAGATATGAAACAAAACGGACACTGCTCATGATAATTTTCCCTATTTTTGATACGTTTTAAAAATATGTCTTCCATATGAAATTTCTTTTCATATTAAAACTCTCATTACAGAATACATCTGATAGAATGTCTACACAAACTGTATACCGGTAAGCACAATTTTGTCAGTGTACAACAATAAAATTTGAGAAAAAGTGTTGAATATATATATTTAATATTAAATTAACTAATCCTACAATTCATATTTAAATGTGTTCATTAAAGACTCTGTCCAAGCCACATTGAAATTTAACAATGCTATCAATATTTTTTTGAAGTACATAAATGTAATTGAAATTTTATAAGACATTATTTACACATTTCTGAAAAATAAAAATGTAAATCTTTCTTATAAAAGGAAATGTGGAAAAAAAAAAGCATAAACAACTTGAAAAGTATGGATATAAAATAAAAAAAAATTAAACAGGGCATGCACTGGCATCCTTCAGATCACCATAATTAAATTAAAAATACATTTAAATAAAGTAGTGATAAGATGATAAAAACATTAGCACTGATGAGTTTAAAGGTCATTCTTTAGGCTTGCATTAGAAAAGCGGTCAGTCTCCATATCTGTAAACACCAACAGAATAAATGTTTTAACAGATTTCAAGATTTGAATAACAGATTACTCACCAAATTGTCATTTTCTACGCATCTTTAACAAAAAGCTGCGTAAGGTCCGTAAGGCATAGCAAATCTAGTGGCACTTCTCAGGAACTGTCGCCTTCAAAGTGACCTTTCATTGATCCTTTTCTCAAATCCATGAAAACACTCCTGACATCATCAGCCGAGGAGTCCATCGTGGGGTCGGGTGGCTGCTCTGTGGAAGCTCTTCTCCTGAAGTCTGGGTTGTATAAATAGTGAGGTAAGGAGCAGAATAACACGCCGTTTGGCCACCACCTAAGGCCTCAGGTTGGTTTCTGCCTGTAGTCTGTGATGGCCTTCCAGAGTTTACACAGAATCCCACCTCTGGCGGGACAGAGAAAAGGCCGTTAGGCTACAATGGCAGAGAGCGAGACCTGAGCGCATCGCTAGCATCACCAGATCTGATTCATTATGCATGTGGGGCGTGCCAGATCATTAGCTTTCAATTTATGTTGCATCAATGAGAGTTTTTACAAAATACAGACGTCACTGTTTAGCAGAAACCAAAATAAAAACGTTTAACTTTCCTGCAGAGAGGGAATTCATTTTTGCTTTACAGACAAAACTTTTGGAGAAATGAGGGATTTTAGCTCACGCTAACGAGTTGCTAAGGTGTAAAATGTCCCGGATAAACAATTCTATTCTATGCTATAAATAGAGCTTTGACAGGTTTGACTGTTCCCTGATATCAGTAGAGCTGCCGTTTATTTTATTCTCATTGAAGGCACATTATCGAATACAATACAATTAAAGGTTAAACACATTGGCAGGTTTTCCCACCTCAGTCTTAAACCCTTCAGGTCGTCTCTTGTTACGTCGTGGAGGATGTCATTCAGTGTGTACTCTTCATTCAGGATCTGGAGAGACAGAATGAAACGCAGCTCCTGCATTGGCATTTGGAAACACGCAATGATGCGTACCATCCCGTGATATCAATTTTAAAATGTCTTCCTTCTCAAAAATATGGTAAATAATATGCAAACATCCCTCACAGATCGACAAACAGCAGGTCATGGGTGGGTTCTAATGAGCGCTGTGGAACCGGTGCCGCGTGACCTTTACAACCAGCAGGGGACTCACTCTGTCCAAGGAGTCCTGGTCGGCACCATAAAGCCTGAGCCAGCTGGTCAGATCCGGGTCCTCGAGTATCCGCCGTCTCTCCGGTTCATCCGATGGTGAGGGAGCGTCTGGCAGAAATACAGCAAACAGACTCCTTCAGACATCCGGGACTCGTTTATCTTCCAGATGCGCAGGAAATAACCTGCTACAGCGACAGCAACAGGACAGCGAAGTCCCCTGCAGTGAATAAAGGCCACGAGTGTCCGGACCTGCAGGCTCACAGCGAAGCCTCAGGATCCTGATCTCCTGCTCCCTCTCCTCCAGCACTTGTTGCAGGATGGCCTGATATTCCCTCTCCTTCTCCAGCAGCTCCTCCAGCAGCCTGGATTCAAACAAATCAGAGGTAATATGACATGATGATGGAACCCCCCCCCCCCCCCCACCATTAAATCGATTCCCTGCAGCAATTATGCATCCGATCCCAGTTTATGCCCACCTGTTGGTCTCCAGCTTCATCCTGCCCAGCTGCATGCTCACGGAGTGCTGTGCATTCTGGGACGCGTGCGACACGGTGGAACTGAGCGTGCTCACTCCTGAGGTGGCTACCGTGTCGTCGTGAGGGGCGACGGGAGGCACGCGCCTCTGGCGGGTGGAGTTTCTGTTCGGTTCGCCGTCGCCGCAGTCGTCGTCGACGTCCTCCTGGTCGGCCGCGTCGCTCTCCGAGGCCAGGCTGAAGTGAGGCCTCAGCTCTGAATGATCAATCACATTTCTCAGGTCACTTCTGAATAGGGGGATAAATGACGACGCATTTTGGGGGGGGGGCAGCGATGGCGTTACCTGGCACCAGGATCGTGATCGCCGTCTGCACAGCTTTGCGGATGATGTTGTCCAGAGCGAACATCCAGTGAGGCTTGATGTTGTGATTTCGCAGCACTTTGTTCACCTGACAATAAAGTATTCATAATTATTATTAATACATAGATTTTTAATCATTGACCTTTAAAGATTAACATTGTTGCTAATAAGGTAAATATTTCAACATTATTTATAGTCTCTATTACATGCATGCACCACTGAATATTACTCATATATTATTGATAATAAGTATGGATTCTGCTACTCATCTGCTACTAAAACAGTTTATATTAATGACCAGCAGGGGGCATCACAGCTTACGTTTCCTGGAGGATTATGCAACAACGCCTCTTGCAAATATTAAATAAGGCACCTGCTATACAGGCATTTCAGAAGTGCCTTTCAACAGAATGTGCAATTACTCGCCACACATTTCAGCTTTCATCGCCTCAAATAAAAGCATTTCACTATCATTTGTGGGATTTTTGCGCAGAAGCAGCTGCATCCTGGTTCCTGCCGTCTCTGCAGCTCATGCACGCATATAATATTTATACTTAAATACTGAGAGCTCATGGTTTATGCAGAGGCAAGGAGCATCGCTGTACACAACCAGAGGATGGGTGATGAACAGAACCACATATGTAGGACAGGAAATGCAGAAAATCAACAGCCAGTGTGTGTGTGTGTGTGGGGGGGGGGGGGGGGTGTCTATGCTATAAACTCACAGCATCTTGGAAGCCGAACAGCACAACCTGCAGCTGACTGATGGCGACGCTGTCAAAGTCCAGCTCCAGCTTGAGTTGGGACAGAGTGCTGGCGATGATTTTCCTGTCCGCCATGCGAACAAAGTCAGCCAGACTGACCACGAGGGTGGAGATGTGCTGAGGCTTTAGTTTGATATCCTCCGAGCCCTTGGAGGTGAGAGGAAGAGGAGCTGTTTATCAGAAATAGCTGCCATTCTTTGGGCGCTGATGGTGTTTTCTGTCACCAACCTGAGTGAAAGCCTCCATCAGGTTGGTCACCACCTTGTCCCGGTCCTCGGTCAGGATGTGGTGCAGGGTGGCCCGTCTTTCACTGTCTTTCCTCAGCATAAAGAAACCCGAGTCCTTCTCGTCGGGAGACGGAGGCGCGCTGTGGTCCTCAAAGTTTTCCACCGGAATGCTGGTCAGAAAAAGAAACGACAATAAAATCATTTCCAAAGGAAGGCACAAGTAGATCTCTGAATATGTGTATAATGAAAGTGACATTTATGACTTTGAAGGTGCAAATTTGACTTTTAATTCTACTCATACTAAAAAAAAAGTGCACATAGCAGGACTGCATGCAGGAACAAGCCCTTCTATCGATTTCCGTCGCATTTCTAGCCCCCCCCCCCCACCCCACACCTGAGGAAGAGGGACCTGGGCCCCTTGACATCCCTCTCGCTGTAGCACTTGATGCTGGGCTTGAAGATGAAGGGGTTCGTGTTGAGGTCGTTGTCAGGGGAGACGGAGCCATACTCGCTGCTGCTGCTGGTGTCTTCCACGACCACCGGCACCGGCAGGGAGATACTGCGGAGGTACTCTGGGGGACGCGGTGAAAGGAAATGAAAACCATTTATCAAGCCTGGGGGGGGGGGGGGGGGGCAAATAGAGCAGTTTAAATCAGATTATATCTCTATCATCATGTCTAGTGATGATAGAGATATAATAAAAAAATATTTTTTTTTGCGTAGAAAGTGTGAAACAGGGACCAGAAAAACATTCTAGCAGTTGGAAAGCCGTCAAGTTGTGCAATGTCTATTTCGAGGGCAGAGAGTCGTGCAAGGCAGGTAGAAAAAAAAAAAAGGCAGGAAAACGGTAGCCTAGATTCTCTTCAGCCAAGCAGCCAGATGTTTCACAGACATGAAGTAGTTCCTGCAAGTAGCGTAGAGAGTAAAGCGCCTCACCTGTCACTGGTGACAAAGCTGCAGGGGGGGGAGGGGGAGGGGGAGGAAGCACAAACGACGTGTCAGCACTTAAACAAGAACACAATTTCAGGCAGTTAAAGGCGTATTTCCTGCCATGCAAAGTGATGTGATGTGATGTTTCAGGCTCTTTTCCTAGTCGGTGAGGGGGGGGGGTTAACTGAGGACCTCGAATGACTGAAGAAACACGCCATTACATGCAGGTTTTTTTTTTCCATCATCATGCTAAGCTAAATTAGCCATCACATGCTTTACTTCCTGGATGAAATCCGTTCATTTATTTCCCGATGCTTGTGTTTATTCAACATATAATTCTCGTTCAACGGGGGCTTTTTTGCGACTTGTTGCACACACTTGTGCGCTAAACCTTTGATTTTAGTGTCGTGGACGCTAAAGGACGTCCCAAATGAGGAACAAATCCCAAAAAAGCGAACCCACCGGAGAAGCTGCTCTTGCTCTTCTTCTTGCGGCTGGTGACGGTGAGGAACTCGTCGGTGAGCAGGTCCAAAGCGGTGGCGCGACAGTCCGGGTCGGGCTCAAAGCAGCGCAGGATGAAGGCTTTGGCCTCCAGGGACATGGACTCTGGGATCTCGGGATGGATCTTAAACATGCCCACCTGCAATAAAAAAAAAAAAAAGAAAACCTCAGATGGAGGTCGGGAAAGTGAAGGCCAGAACGCTGGCCGGCGCGCGGCGTTCTCCTCGCCGGGTAGACGATCGTCAGCCCGGGAGGCCTGGTCGTTGCAGCTGAGAGCAGAACGTTCAAAGGCGAAGCTTGAGGCTCTGAAAATAAGAACGCTGTTCAGGAATGTTTGACTTGAGAGATACGCTCCTCCCTGGAGACATTCCACCGGGATGACTGAAGCATTTGTACGAACTGTTTTGACTATTTGGGATAAGCCTTCTCTACCATAAACACGGCAGGATGAAGGCAAACGCAATCTGATCGCACAAGCAGAGTCATGAATTCTCTGATCTTTATCCAGAATGTGTGAGGAGATTTCCCCCCCCCCCCCCCTCCTCGTGTAAACTCAAAGCCATTTAATTCAATTACATCCTACAGAAAAGGGCTTTGATGGGAGCGCATTAATGCTCTCCAGGGCGCGCCTCGAACGTCTTTAATGGCCCACCCACACGCGGATAAGCTCATTGGCTCTTTACATCTCCATCCAAAGCAAACACGCGCTGTAAATGGAACTGAGTAATGGCTTGTGTGCACAAACGGCATTTGGAGTTTCCACCGGGCCGGATCGCATTGCAGCACACAGGCAGGTGAAAACAGTGGGTTTCCATAATTTAATCATGTTAGTTAATCTGTTAGTTTGGGGGGGATTACAGCTTTAATGTCTTTTATTGTAATGCTTCTACATCAATAGCAAGAAATGCTCTTTATTCTGTTTTTATTTATATGGGTTATTAAAGTCAAATGTAATTCCCTTTTCTCTTTTTCAGATTATTATTGTTATTTATCTACCTATTTAATTAGTTTTATATACCCATAATATGATTGTCCAGTTTGCATGAGGGGATAAACCAGTTGCCATCCGATGGTTATTTCAGTGATTTTAAGAGGAGATCAAATCTCACCTGGACAGAATCGTGCCCCCTTGACCTCTGGGAGGAAACAAACTCGGTGCTATAGAGCAACTTGCTAAAATTAAACCCGCCACCCGGAGGTATTTTGGGGGTTGGAACTGCTGGTGTTTCTCACCTTGAACATAGCAGCCTGTGGTTCTCCCAGTTCATAGAAAGGCGGTTTCCCAGTAGCCATCTCTATGATGGTGCAGCCCAGAGACCAGAGGTCAGCCGGCTTCCCGTATCCCCGAGGACCTTTGTCTATGATTTCAGGAGCCATGTACTGCAGCGTGCCTGGACAAATGATAAATACACAATGAATGTCTTTACTGGTTTCTCTGGGACTGCAAAAGAGATCAACCGACTGTCCAATGGCAAATTCCACGTTTGTTCTTTAACGATCAACAGCTTTGGTTACGTAAAGAAAGTTGAAATACACAAAGATATTAATATTTATATATATATTAGATTGATATAATATAATCTGCACCAAAGCAAAGCATAGCATGAATTTAATATAATTATCAATCAGAGATAATGACAAATGATCACAGCTGACCAATCAGGTTCAGGCAAGCCTTCATGCGCCGTCGAGTAATCGCATCTGAGTTTTAGGTCTCAGCTTTCCACTGAAAGGATTCTTTTGTGCTAATTATAGCCGGCCGGGCTGCGTGAGCTGCTTTTAGAGGCTTGTGTGCTCAGCTAAAAACAGACGGGGATGCACTAATAGCAGGATCCGGCTAAATAAAAAGGAGCGCGCAGTTTCCTGAAAGAGCTCTTGCCAGACATCCTGATCCAAGTGAGAAAACTGTGCTATGGGCCGCTGTAAAAAAAAAAAAAAAAAAACTTGCCTGATCTGACTCATGCATGCTCAACAGCCCGGAATAGCAGCAGCAGCTATTACTGGCAATTTCAGGAAGTCAACATGAAGCATTTCACACCTGTAAAGGTCTCAGTGCAGGGGTTGATCCCAGCTAACCTCTTGGATGTGCCAAAATCTGATATCTTCAAGACGCCGCTGTAGGTATTGATGAGGACATTGTCGCCCTGAAGATTGGAGACACATCCATCAGAACGGCGCACGCACACACACACACACACACACTGAGATAACACGAGGCAGTGCAAATCCTTCAAGGTGACAAACAGCAGGTTGGTGGAGGAGAAGCGACATCCGGGTTGTTGGAAGAGTTCCCAACAGACGCTAATGAACTTGGGGAAAAAAAAAAAAAGCAAAACAGCGTCTTTCTGGAAATGAGCCGAGAAGCTAACAATTCCACGGATACGCTAAAACGCTGAAGAAGAAGAAGAGGAGTCTGTTCAGTCACCTTGATGTCTCTGTGAGCTATCTGGTTGTCATGCAGGTATTTGAGTCCCTCGAGAATCTGCCGGGTGTAGAAGCCGATGGTGGACTCGTTGTCCTTCAAAGGACCCCACTTGGACCTCAGCAGGGCGGACAGGCTCCCTGGACGACGCGACGTAAAGCAGAACAAGGATCGGCAAATGAAATCGTAAGTAGCGCAAGTGAGATTCTTCGGCTGACAAATTCTGTAGACTATTATTGATAAGGCAAGGAAGTGAAAACACGACTTATTTTTGCACATATTTTTGTTGTGTATATATTTTAGATAAAAAAAAAACATGACTTACCTCCCGGCACCTGCTCCATGAAAATCTTTATGAAGCCGTTCTCGCTGATCGATCCGAGGTACTGGACGATGTTCTTGTGCTTCAAGTGTTTGTGGAGAGCGATCTCCTCGTGGAGCGGCTGTGAGTACCTGTAGTTAAAAATAACATCGAGTTTAAGCGCTCTAATTTTTGGTTTTATTATACATCAATATCTATTCTCCTGTCACTGTGATGCAAAGAAACATCCTTTCATAACAGCGACAAAGAAAAATGATCACATAAAAAAAAATATTGACTTCAGCTTCATAGCTTCAGCTTCAATAGCTTCAGTGTGTTTGCTATTGTGTGTGTGTGTGTGGGATTTTAAAGTCTTCAGAGAGGCTCGAAATAAAGAACCCAACAAAAACTTAATTCAACCCACAACCCCCCCCCAGCATAAATACGAAGTCAAATGTAGCTCCTCGTGGCAGATCCTCACCTGCTGTCTCGTTCTGGTATTTCTTTGATGGCCAGGCGGACCTGGTTGCTGAGGTCCCGGCCCGCATACACCACACCAAATGTGCCTTTTCCCAGAATCACACGGTCTCCAAGTTCATCGTACTCGTAGTCGTACTGCAGACAAGGACAGGAAGCACACGCCATGACCAGGAAGCGAACCACACATGTTGGATGTGTCGTATTTTTTGGGGGGGGCAAGCGACCAACATCAGTGAAGGCAGTCTGATTTGACTCGGGTAGAAAGGTAACGTTTGACTTCCTGACTCTCTCTGGCCACTCCTTCCCGTTACCTGGGATACATTTGTGATTTCTCCGAGCCCATCTAGCAATAATCCATGACGCGATCATGTGTTTGTGATGGTTGCAAACCAATCTCCATCCACACTGATGCCACGTTCATGCACAGCCATAATGCTTGTCACTCGTTCACCTGTTTACCTGTGGAATGATCCGATTGGGCGTGATCAGACCTTTTATTCGGTATGACTCTGTATTAGATGCAGTTCCCACTGAGGGAAGTCAAAAAGACACGCTCTCTTGTTCTCCTTCCTGTTTTTTTTTTATGTTGGAGAGTTTCGACATACCCTACGTGAAAACTTATTAGTCAATTTATGATCAAATACGGCGATTTTCTGGGTAATCACATGACTTTAAACCCGTTATATTTTGTTACAGCTCAATATGAAAGCCTCTAATATAATACTTTTGCTTGTCGTGTTGTGGTAAATGCTTTAACAAAGAAAACGTTAAGACTAATGGTGAAAACCTTTGATCTGCCCCAAGTCAAAAAGGGTGCGGCTCTGTTTTGGGCCAATCCTGTTTTCCCACAGGAAGGCGAGAGCAGCAAGCAGATCTTATCTCAGCAGGTTACGGGTTCACCCTCTCTGGGCTTGCAGCTGCGTTTCAATCTGCTTATTATGATGCCATTTGCGGGAAAAGCTTGTACAAACCTGCCGAACAGTGAAAAGATACGTTTTGAGGCAGTTGTGTTTGGACTGAAACACCAAAATAATGTTTCCTGTGGCATTTGAAAATGTGTGCAAACTAAAATCACCACAAAGACACGACAGGACGCAACGAAACGATCCACAGACATGAAATGTTAAATCCTTTTTAAGTTCTGGTGCTGGTGTATCTGTAACTAAATTATAGGAAGAAATTGTCAATCAATTTTAAAGTTATACTCATATAACCCTCTAATCAATATGGAAGTGGATTGATCTCACCTCTAAGGCATCGTTGTCACAGTCCCCCTCCTCCGGACCGTTCCACGCCTCCTCCGCTATGCTGTTGACCAGATCGCAGAATCTGTCACGGGAAAAGCCGGATCGGCGTCAGTTAGGTTCACAGAAAAAAGTCGTTTATTGTGTTTTTGTCATCGGTGATAAAACAAACCAAAAAAAAGGATATCAGATGAAATTATTATTTATATTCAGGCAGATATTTATTAAATCTGTGATTTGATTCTCAGGACATTTTAGGGCTATAAAACCTGATAACATCAATTTAAAACGACAAAGCGTTTGAAATCCAGACTTGAGCAGGCCAGACCTTCTGCAGTGGATCTCTGTGCAGAAGTAGATCTGGAAGTCTTCCGCGTTGTGAAGGACGTAGAGGAAGGCGCTGCGCTCGTCAAACTTGGAGATGCTGAGGACAAAACGGTTCAACCGTTAGCCGGATGATGTTGTTGTTGATCACATTGCTGCTTTTGTGTCCTGCTGGAATGTCTGCAGGCCGAGTGGGCATGAAGAACGAGTTGTTCCCTAGCAACATGCGAGCACAAGAACATCCACGCCTCCCGGATCCGACACCGACTTCCCTCTGAAGGAAGCGGAGAAGGAGGCGCAGTGGAGAAGTCGCCAAAAAAATAAATAAAAATCTCTGCGGTATGAAACGGCGGATTGGGAGATCGGGGGGGGGAGTTGCAGTGACTGTCAAGCACTTTTCTACAATCATCACGCTGTAGCTATATGCTAATTACATTTTCACCCAGTAGGTTTTTAATGAAATTAATTTTGCAGCACTTCTGTAAAAGTTAGCTTCACATGCATGCAAGAGATTTGAACACGCACTGTACAAATTTAGCAAAAAATGAGCAGTACGTCATTACTTATTGGGTGGCGTAGTGGTTAGCGCTGTCACCTCCCGGCAAGAAGGTACCGGGTTCGAATCCTATCTGTGCAGAGTTTTTATGTTCGCCACTTATCCGCGTGGGTTTTTTCCCGGTTTCCTCCCACCTCCAAAAAACACGCAATTTAGGTGAATTGATTGCACCAAATTGTAATGGATTCATGCGATGCACTGGCGACGCGTCCGGGGTGTACCCCGCCCTCTCGCCCATAGCAAGCTGGGATAGACTCCAGCGACTCCCGTGGACCCGCAAAGCGGCTCAAACCCGAAGGGACGGGTTGTGGCGACCCCCAGGAACAGTCTGGACATTGAACGCACCACCCTCCGGGGATGGTCGTTACTCCGCTCAGCAAACACTGACCTGACGCCTCGCACTGATGTGGCGCTGAAGTTCCACTCGTGAATCCCCTTCTGCTGCAGGACGGATCAGAAAACAAGTCATTGCAGCCTCCGGCAGCACAACAGCAGCGATGATGGCCGTCTGACGGCGGCGACGCTAGCCCGCACATGCTAACGGCAGTAAAGCAGGTTGTGTGACGTGATCACAAATCTCCACCGGGGGGGAGGGGGGGGCGGGGGTAAAGTTGCTGGATGATTTAAAAAAAAATGCTGACTCACCTTGTCGTCAGGGGCAACGTGCCAGATAGACACCGTGTTGTCCTCCACGTCTTTGTTTATGGACAAATAAGACGGCTGGTACACTTTAGTGGGCTCTAATATCAACACCTGGAGGAAAGACGGACGAGCGTAAACCTATTTCGCTTCTACGCAGTCCATACTGAACAAACTGAACCCCGGAGGGAGTCACTCACAGGGAATCGGACAGAGGAGACGTCTTTCTTCGTGGCCTCCACCATGAAGTCCATCCAGAAGTCCACCAGCTCCTGCTTGGGCGCCGGCTGCTCCGAGCCGGGCTTATGAAACTGCTGGTAGATCAGGATGGTCTCCACCAGCGTACGAAGATACCTGAAGAAGCAATCATCCAAACGTTCAGAATCCAAATCCATGTACCGCCGACAGCGTCTTATCTGCATCCTCACCAGATGGGGGCTTTGAGCTTGAAGAGCTTCTCGGAGGCCTGGATGACCCTCGTGTTGTCGCAGGCCAGGATGCTGGCGCCCAGGAAGAAGCCCACATCCCAGTAGCTCTGCAGCTTGTCCAGGCTGCCTTTCTTACCCAGCAGGCTGCTCAGCTTCACTCCTGGAAGAACAGCAAGCGTCATCTTTCAGCTGACAAATGGATTTGTTCTGTCTTCAAAAGCTACGGATCTATAGATCCAGAAAGAAACCGCCGTGACTGGAAGTCTGCTTTTAGTGTTTAACTTCTAAACTAATAATGAGATCAAAGTGAATCCAGTTGTAACGGTTTGTTTTCATGGTTAAGGAATCTAAAAAAAATGAGATAAAATAAAAGTAAGGACATTATTTTTGGTGTAAATCACAACATAGGCGGGGGGGGGGGCTGAGCTCTCCAAGTGCGTGGCCTATTGTTTGGTGCTGGACAGCTTCCAGACATTTCTTTCGTGAATTTAACTCCATTCGTGCCTCTGGGATGAACAGAGTGACCGCATCGACCGGAGCGAGGGCCGATAGCCCACCTCGCCTCCAACTCACCCACTTTTCGCAGCTCAAACGACGTGTCAAACTGGTGACCGGCAGCCAGGAGCAGCACGGCGTAGTTGATTCCAGAGTGTAGCGTCGGCTCCGACTCAAAGCCCTTTTTAAACCTGTCGGAAAAAGAAAGAGCGACTCAATTAAGCGCTTTTTTTTTTCTACCGAGAAACAAATCCTCCCCGGGATCCCGGAGGAGCTCGGCGGCTGCTTGAGACGCTTCAGGTTAGAGAGCAATAAAAGAAACGGCGGGTCTTCTCACGAAACAGGAAATGTAATTTACCTAATGAGCAATCTGGCGTGTTGAGAAGGCCGTTGCTAGGGGACACGGGGCTGAATATTACAGCCAGAAGGAAGAAGTAACGATTCCAGATGAAGCCAATCAACAGCTTTGCATGATTATCACTACATTATAACTCCCCTGGTCCTGCAAGGCCTCGACTCGACTGTCTGAAGGCCGTTCCCCGCGGATCGTCTGACTAATGAGCATCAAGCAGATGCTGCAGCGCCTCCATCCAAAAGTTTTTGCGTGGTCAAAACCTGGAAAGAACATTCCGAGATGATCCCGTTGGTGGGTTCCGAGTGAGAAAGGACAGAAGCCAAGGATTTTCATTCATTCGATACGTCAGCCTTTGTGATACTTCTGGAAAGCAGGCTCATTTTACTGACGTGAACATCGACTCTGCTTTTTGTTATGTTTGAAACTGACATTTTAATCCAAAAAGAGTGGATTATTTTAGATTATGGAAGAAAACGCGGCTCCCGGCTTTCCTTAGACGACGCGACTGACAAGGTGTTCATGCCTTTAAGGAATTCTAAAGACCTTTGGTGTCGTTACCAGCAGTGTTGATGCCCTCTTGCTTCCTCCCTGCTGACACCCTCACAATAAGAGCATTTACAGTCAACCCACAGAGTCACCTGAAACCCCCCCCCCCCCCCCCCCCCTGTTAATCAATCTCTTACCAGTGCGCGCCGCTGTCTCTGCTCCGAGTGTCGGTGAAGTGAGACTCCAGGAACATATCCTTGTGGATCCGTCCCACCAGGCAGTAAATATCCGAAGCCACCTGCTCCTCTCCCTCCACCAAGGGCAGCATAATGTCCAGCGCCTTCTGCCTGTCGCCCGGCAGGTTCCTCCTATGCTCACAAACATGCGCAAAAAAAGAAGAAGAAAAAAAAAGCAGGCGGTAAATTAAAATTGAGCTTTTTTTTTATCCCAGTGCAAGAGAATCTAATCGGCTTTGCATTTTCAGAGCCGGCATACGCTAGAAGCAAGTAATACGATTTCATGCAGCTTCCTTTGGAGCTGCAAAAAAAAGGCTTTTTCTTTTCTCATAGCGCTTCACAAAGACCTTGAAACAGACGCTGATGAGTAAATCAGTGGGATTCGCCTTTAAGCGAATTACATCTCTTTCTTAATTCATAAAACAACAAGAAGATAAAAACCACTTACGTCTTTACATAATCACAATGAGAGTCAAATTTATTTGCTGCCTTTATAGCCTAATAAAAGGTTCACTGGGGTTTTACTGCACATTAAATACATAATATTTATGACCCTGTTAATTATTAGGACCATAAAAGTAATCACTGGGTTGAAAACGGTAAATCGTGATGTGCACCAGCAGCTATTGATTATAATCCATGCTTGTGTTTAAGTGTTGTGTCTACATAGGGAACAGCCACAGCTATTAGGAGCGCCGCTTACGTTACCCAGGTAACAGGGTGCGTTTGAATAAACACCGTTATATAAGCTATAAGAGGCCATTAATTAATCCTAACATAACGGGGATGATTTATATCCTCAGGTTCTGGATTATTACGGTGATTTTTGCAGCGGTTTGTTGGAACCTCGACTCTAAACAGCCATTTCTGAAGACAGTGAAGGCATCGCACGCTTCAAGAAGAAATGAAGTTTGGTCTCACATAATGTGTGTGACAAAACTTCTCCTCCGGAGTGATGTTCAATAAAATGCGCCAGCTGAAAGCCATCACCATGGAGACCGTCCAGTGGGAGAGATGCTCAGGGAGACGAGAGCTGCGGCTCTCCTCTTTCATCGCTCCGTTTTCTCTCGTTGGTATTTGCGGAGGAGATTCTTCCCTCGTTCCGTGAGGCTTTCGGTAACCAGGCCAGCGTTCATTCGTATTCCTGCCGCCGCCGATCGGTTCGCCAACACTTCAACCTTCAGTAGAGTTAAACGTGGGCGCTGAACCCCTTTTAGCAGGAACTCAAGCCCATTTGAACTGCTTCAGTCGAGGTGTGTGTGTCTGTGTGTGTGTGTGTGTGTGTGTCGCTATGACCATCTTACTGATTCAGTGCAAAGGCGTAGTGGAACTTCACGTGTGGATGAGCCATGGGGTCAAAGGTCGGGAGCTTCTCCAGGGTCTCCACAAGCTTCACAATGGACTCGTAATCCTAGATGAGAAATAAGGAACATGTAAATTACCCATGATTCCCTGGCATTGACTTCCTCCAGACGCACACGGGGGGGGGGGGGGGGGGGCGTGTCTGACGTCCCGTTTATTCCTTCCGTGTGAAACTCAACTGTCTGCTTGACACCAAAAGCAGTTCAATAACGAATAACTTGCCTCTGCAGCCACTCTATCCCCAGAGCACGCTCAATAATTCAGCACATGCTCGCTGCCCGTTGTCGCGATGAATCAATCATGAGTGCGATCGCTGCCCGTGGCGAGTGGGGCGTTCGAGAATGATGGAAGGCTCCGTCTCAATGCAAAGACCGAGAAACGCAGCGAGCCGCTGATTTAAGACCAAACGCTTTGCCCCGGAGCTTCTCCGCAGGCGCTCTGCGATCGGCCTCGGTTTGGGAAAACCGCAATTTGTAAGAGGAGCGACGGTAACGGATCCAACCTCAGGCGGTGAACTCGCTCTCACTGTTTCGGAGGTTTCGTACAGTCGCTTCCTGCGTGGGGGTCAGGGGTCATCATGCACGCATCTGCATTTAAAGGGCTCAAAGAAAATGATCTGTGGGCATCACCGAACTGTTTGGCGCTGCATTTCTGTCCTTCAGGGAGAAGCCATTTAGATCCGAGCATTTTGATTAATCTCTGATGGATTACGTAGAAAATGTGCCCATTTACGCACAAGGTTCAGCTGTTTTGCCTTTTCACAAACCAAAGTAAAACTGTGAAATTAATCGGAGTAAAACGGCCATCCGCCAACAAATCCCGAGCTCCATCTCTATCTGTTAAATATTTCAGAGACTACTAACTCCCGTCTGAACAATTTCAGCTGTTGTCTTTGTGATGCTTGCAAATGTTTAATTGAATAAAATCCGCTTCATTGTGCCTGAAACAAACACAAAAGGAACCGTTTAGAGGTGTCAAACGGGCCTACCTGGATGTCCCTGTAGGTCAGCAGCAGGTTTATGACGATGTCTACCGAAAGGCACTCCACGTTGTCCAGACGCTGCTGGATCCGGTTCAGCTCGGCGGCCAGTTCCGACCCGGTGTACAGCTCACGGGCCTTACGGATCTCATTCAGGATCGTCTCACGGAAGTACTGGCTGCAGGGGGGGGGGGGGGGGCAAAGAAGCGTATTATTTTTCTGACTTCCATATAAAACCCAATTAACAGCGCCCCAGTCAAATTATTTGAGGCGCCTCAGTTTCCCTTCAAGGTGAAGTTCTGACAGGCCCGAGTTCTAATAAATGTACAATCAGCCACTCGTAAAGAGACACAAGCTAATTTCCACTCGTCTCTCATGGGTGGGGCAGGACGGAATATTTAATAAATGCTGTCAAGTATTAATTCCCATGATGGCGAGACATTTCGTTGTTTACTCCAATCTCTGATGCTTGTTGACACCTACAATGCAATCAAATGTTTGCAGCCTCGTTGGAGTTCGACACTGAAAATAAATCCATTTGATGGATGGTGTTTACATATAATATTTTATTTGCTGCTGAACTACTTTGACCCTCCCTGAAAGGTTTGCATTGCATTTACACCAAGTCATTCTTATTACTAACCAAGATGTGATGTTGCCTTTTTAAAATCAATACCACTGCCTGGAATCGGTTTTAACTAAATGAACCCCTTATCCCATTCGCAACTCTAATTAGCCTAATAACTAGTGTAACAGGGAAAAATAAAGTTGTCTTATTACGTTAAAGAAAGCTCAGGTTCACCCCAGAACTGAGCATAAATTCCACCTTTCATGAATCCCCATGGTAACCCGTTAAGACTTTAATGCAGAATATTTTGGAACATTAAAAAAAAGGATCAGATTTGTGGAATCTGTGGCTGTAGCATCCTTAAAAAAGGACAGTATTCTCTCCTTACATAATAATCCGTGTGAGCTGGTAAAATAAAATGTGTTCATTCATTGTCTTTAAAATAAGGCCATAGTGGAGAAAAAAAACTATTCATGCATGAGCTGCAAAAACAGCCTATAACCCCCCCCCCCCCCCCCCCTCTTCCTCTCCCCTCTGGTTGTTAGCAGAGTGTCCAATTGACAAAATGACTCGGCTCACACTCTCAGATCCATTCAAAGGAACTTTTAAAACTAGGATATATATGTATATATAAAAAAAAGGATCTCACTCCTGTTAAAAATAGCCAGAAACCGGAATGAAAACTGATTGTGCTTCATCAAAATGAACGCTTTTCCTCTCCTGCCTGTAAATCCTGACTCGCGTTCCAGGAGCTGGATAACTGACCGCTTTAGTGGCTGTTGGCAGGACATCCTAAAGTATTACCTCCTGCAACCGTGATGGGCGGTTTGTATTGATTTATTTAGTAAACGCCGGCCACCACTCGAACAAATGAACGAATTACTGTCAGTAAAAACGGGAAGTGTGTGATATCGAAACAAAAGGCCTGTTCTGCTGAGAGAGAGAGAGAGCAGTTGTTAGCAGGAAGAGATTTAAATCGGCGTACCTTTTTGCTTCCTCGTTCTCAAAGCCAGAGAATCCCCTTCATTAACATTCAGCATGGTCTGCTGCAGCGACAGCCCTGCCATGCTTCTACCTGGGCAGGCCATCCAGTAATATTCACCCCAGCTGCAGTGCTTTTGTCCTCGGGCTACTTACTGGGAATTTGCTTGGGACACCTTGAGCAGCTGGATGAAGCGGTCGAGCAGCGGCATGCAGATGGGCCCCAGCAGCATCTCGTAGCTGGGCTGCATCAGCTCGGTCAGGCCCTTCATCAGGCTGCTCTCGCAGCAGTAGACCTTGTTGTGGGGGGTCACCATGTACGGGATGAAGGTGTAGTTGGCCGAGCAGGTCTGTCGACGCGAGAGACGGTTTCAGATTAAGAGACGCCGCTGTATCTGAGCATCGGAAGACTCTTCGGTTTGGTGCGAGACACATTAGCAGCGAGTGAGCCAAACGTGGGCGCAACGTTTGGATAAAAGACCAAACCGCCGATTCTGCAATGACTGGACGACTCCATCTGCAGAGAGGTTTGGGTGAAAACTACAACCCTGAGGCCAAGAAGGAAACATATATAGAGCGTCATACATCTGAAGCAGTTAGAAAATACCCAACAACCACTGGGAGGTCATTTAAGAGCTACACTGCAGGTTGCCTGGAGAAGGTCTGAGCCGTTTCCCCCCCCCCCCTCTTGGAGACGGTTGCAGGTAATGACAGGAGGTTTGGGCGGCGATCTGTCAACACAGACAATAGCAACGAACCGGTCTGAACGGGTGGCAGCCGGGACGGGAGACGTGCACGAGCGGCGACGGTCCCTATGGAGCCGCTTTCTTACAAACACTCTCAGTTGTGCAGGACAAGCTCCACTTGTTCGTGCAGAAACGGATGCAGTGCAGCCGCTCTACCCCGTCATTTACTGCAGCTGCAAGCAGTAAAAGTGTCCTTTAAGCACTTTAATTCTGCACGGACATGCATTGCTGCATCATTCGCCTTATTTTTTTTTTTTACTCTCCAACAGAGGTTGGGATGTTGTTTTTTTTTGAGCTGGGAATCGTGAAGCAATTCTTATATATTGTCCTCTAATCCCATAACGCACGTCTCAGCCCCTTTAATTGATGCAGAAAGGTTTACTTAGCATGCTAGCGCTATTTGTCTGATTGGAAAACCTGCTAGCTGTTAACGTTAAACGAATCCCTTCTCATGCATTACATTTACTGCCGGCGTCTGACTGGCTCAGAGCGAGCTAACCGCACTTTAATGTTTGCACTTCATTTTAAAAGCCATCAAACAGTCATTAGCCCGTTAAAGATGTCGCTGTGACCAACGAGCATCCACGTCTCCTCCACCCGGCTTGAACCGAGCCAGTCGGGAGACACAGCCATGTGCGAACAATTACAGCAACAGTGCACGCGTGAATGGAGGGAAGTCACCTGGATGCTGGAGGTAGTAAAAAGCAGTTCAGTTCAATAAAATGAACAACATATGCTTTTTTTTTTTTTTTTTTTAAAGCAGAGAATAGGACACATTTAGCGCCTGCAGAATGTCTAGAAGTGGAAATTACAAAGACTGTCCTCTGTCACACTTTAGCCGTGCGTGTCATGTGGTGATTTTATGACTGGGGGGGGGGGTCGTGTCATTTATTAGTCCTCATTAGACTTCATTAAAGGCTGTATTCCTGTCCCGTAACCTACGCTATAGCAACAACGCCTCAGCAGGGCTCGGCGATTTAACAGCAAAGGCTCAGTGACTGAAAGCAGAGGTGACGCAAAAAATATTTAGGCTGCCGGCGACCTCGAGTTAAACTTTGGAAAAGGAAATCCATTGTTAAAGAACGTCCAGGTGGTTTGCTCTCACTTTTCATTTGCAAAACTTTGAGTCGACAATTTCCATTCGACTCAAAGAGCTGGTTAAGAGCGCACGCAGCTATGATGAAAGAACAAGGGCGGATAAGGTCTTGAGGAAACTCAGAGGGTTCGAGCGCTCATATTGTGAGTGACAATCAGCGGCGCGTGTCGGAGATCAGCACATTTCACGGAGCACTGAGCCACTCGGGAGAGCAGAGGATTCCATCTCTGCCCACGCTGCACGTTGTGAAGAGGCATATTCTTTGCACCGCCTTGTGTGTGATTTGTGAGCTGTGGGTGAATAATGTGTGAAAGGCAAAGGGGCGGAGGGGGGGGGGGGCAGATGGCTTTGTGTACTTACAGTATTCTTCTGGCAAATGATCTCCTGAAAGATGAGAAAAAGAAACAGATTTATTTAGTGAGGATATTTCTCTGCTGGGAAACTTCTCGGCAAAAATTGTAAATAATAATAGAACATTTTCAGACTACTGTTGGTGAAGAAGCACAAATCCCGGAGGGTCTGGGCGCAATTTACAAAAGGAGCGTTGGCATTTGACTAAAAACCCTCTGATGTTGCGGCAAAAAAAACCTTTTTAAGACAATCAAGCAGCCCGATGGAGATCAGAGGACGCCGCCAGAGAGGAGTGGCGCTTCTAGGCAGACTGAGGTGCAGCCAGCCGACCGTGGAGTCAGGCCGGCGGGCACCGGGGGGGGGGGGGGGGGGGAGGAACCGCAGGAAGGAAAAGCAGCTCCCCATTAGGGGCGAGAAAAAAGTGGTGGCTAAAATAACCCATTTCATTCCGGCGTAGTAACATAACCATCGGTCGAGGATCCCTGCAGCCGACAAAGCTCCTCTCGTTACACAAAACAACAAACCATAGAGGCGTCCGGTGTTCCTGCGTTACGCGCCCCGCGCCTCGCCAGCGGCGTCCGTTAAAAGGGCCGTTACCTGCAGAGACTGGATGGAGTTGGAGTTGGTGTCGCAGTACAGGATGATGTTGTTGGCCATGCTGAAGCTCTCTCTGACCCCCAGGTGGTAGAACAGCGACGGCTGACGGAAGGCGTCCGTCATCTCCACCACGGCTATGTCTGGAGGAGAAGAAGCAGCGGGATGCTCACGTTAAACGCCCCCCACCCTGATGCCGGGTTGAGCTTCCGGCTGTCCACCTCTCCCTGTCAACTGAGGGGGGGGTTAGGAGGGGGGGGTAGTAAACGCACAACTGCCTGCTGGGTTATGCAACAGTTTGCTACTATCGTCTCTGTAATGGGGCAATAAATCAGCGTTATGTGTGCAGCTTCTGCTCCAAAGGGGCAAACGGTCATGGGGCACTGATTTCATAACTTGATGCTCAACTCTGTGCAACACAAACAGACGGCTGATGCAGCAAATCACTCCAGAACGCATTTCTACCCGGATACCACCAGAACCGAATATTCAGATTCTCACGCGTCGTTAAAATAAGGCACTTTTCTTTTTTTTTTTTTTAATCATTCACGTCGTCACAGGATATTTGGAGTTGAAGAATGCTGTATTGCTTCCCTCCTGCAGCATTATGCACACAAGGTGCCCCCCCCCCCCCCCCGAATGTCGGCGCCCAGACAGCGCTGGGTGTCTTATAAATAAAAGATAAGCGCTTCTCATTTCGCCGCCTGCAGGAGACGCCATCGATATTACATCTCAAAGAGACTTTAATGCTAAACAGGCCAATGAAAGGCGACAAAACAACACCCGTTATTATTTTCTGACAGAAGATGAAGGTTGCAGAATCCCCCCCCCCCCCCTCTGCTTCCTCGCAGGCCTCACGGCAGTGGGGAGGGTGTGCAGCTGTCGGAGCGAGGCCGACGCAGGTGATGAATAAGGAAGGCAGGCGCCTTAGACAAAGACACAGAAGAGCTGAGAGGAAGAATCGCTTTCAACGAAGCCGCTGGGAGCCGACGTCGCCGGCGTGGAGCGCGTGCGTTTCAGCGTGGATGAACACCAACATTAGGAACGCAGAGGAGCAACTCGTATCAGACGTCACAAGCGGATCCAGACGTGTTCAGGCCCTCTGAGGGTGACCCCCCCCCCACCACCACCGCACTTATTTGTGTGACCCTGGCATTTCTCCTCGAGCGCCACCATTTGCAGTTTTGGGAGAAGTATCTCAAAAATGGACGGAATATCCTTATAATTTAGCGTAAATAAAACAAAAAATGCATTTTGTAAAAACCAATTTAAATCTACCGGGTTGTTTTTGGGGGCCTGCGCCAAATTGCACAAACCAATATTTAACAAACCAGTGAGTGTCTGTTTTTACTGCGATGGCAAAATATCATTACAGAAAACGTGCAAATAAATTGGGCTGCCACAGTAATCCGTACTGGGAATAACCAGCACAGAGAAACTGGGAATAACCAGCACAGAGGAACTGGGAATAACCAGCACAGAGGAACTGGGAATAACCAGCACAGAGAAACTGGGAATAACCAGCACAGGGTGGTGGTGGTGGTGGTGGGGGGGGGGGTCTGCCTCTCGGTTACATGCCCCCCCTCAGGTGTTGCAGGCCGTCAATGCTATATCCATCTAAAAACCATTAGAGATACCAAGTGTATCCGTATCGGAGAGGAGAGGCGGCCCAACAGCTGCGCCTCCAACAGCTGCACCTTCTACAGCTGCACCCCCTACAGCTGCACCCCCTACAGCTGCGCCTCCAACAGCTGCGCCTCCTACAGCTGCGCCCCCTACAGCTGCTCCTCCTACAGCTGCGCCTCCAACAGCTGCACCTCCAACAGCTGCGCCTCCTACAGCTGCTCCTCCTACAGCTGCTCCTCCTACAGCTGCATCTCCTACAGCTGCTCCTCCTACAGCTGCTCCTCCTACAGCTGCTCCTCCTACAGCTGCGCCTCCTACAGCTGCTCCTCCTACAGCTGCTCCTCCTACAGCTGCTCCTCCTACAGCTGCATCTCCTACAGCTGCTCCTCCTACAGCTGCTCCTTCTACAGCTGCTCCTCCTACAGCTGCGCCCCCTACAGCTGCTCCTCCTACAGCTGCGCCTCCAACAGCTGCACCTCCAACAGCTGCGCCTCCTACAGCTGCTCCTCCTACAGCTGCTCCTCCTACAGCTGCTCCTCCTACAGCTGCATCTCCTACAGCTGCACCTCCAACAGCTGCGCCTCCTACAGCTGCTCCTCCTACAGCTGCTCCTCCTACAGCTGCATCTCCTACAGCTGCTCCTCCTACAGCTGCTCCTTCTACAGCTGCTCCTCCTACAGCTGCGCCCCCTACAGCTGCTCCTCCTACAGCTGCGCCTCCAACAGCTGCACCTCCAACAGCTGCGCCTCCTACAGCTGCTCCTCCTACAGCTGCTCCTCCTACAGCTGCTCCTCCTACAGCTGCATCTCCTACAGCTGCACCTCCAACAGCTGCGCCTCCTACAGCTGCTCCTCCTACAGCTGCTCCTCCTACAGCTGCGCCTCCTACAGCTGCTCCTCCTACAGCTGCGCCTCCAACAGCTGCTCCTCCTACAGCTGTGCCTCCTACAGCTGCGCCTCCTACAGCTGCGCCTCCTACAGCTGCGCCTCCTACAGCTGCGCCCCCTACAGCTGCACCTCCTACAGCTGCGCCCCCTACAGCTGCACCTCCTACAGCTGCACCTCCTATTGATGCCGAGAGCTACGTTGATTCCCTTGCCCACAACTCAAAGCAGAGGAGGAGAAAACGGTTCAATACTCTCGCTATTTGGCTTTCAATAAGCCAAAGCCTGCTACTGCGGGTTCGCCTCTGAGGGGCAAAGGGAGGAGGAGGAGGATGAGGAGGAGGATGAGCCGCACGGCAAATGGAGACCTGTAGATGAGTCTCCTGGGAATCGTTCAGGTGTCTCTGGTATGGATCCTTTCCCCATCCCTCCCTTGGGTGATTCCGATGCTCCTTTCAGAGCGGTGTGTGTGTGTGTGCGTGTGTGTGTGTGTGTGTGTGTGGGGGGGGTAAATGGCGCCGGAGCCCGTTGGAGTGGATATGGATCGCCTCAGCCGCCTCAAAGCGTCTTTTGTCTTCTCTTTCGTGCTCGGAGCCAAATGGAAAGCATATACATTGGAACAGGGCGAACTCTATTTTAACGAGTGCGGGCTGCGGCGTAACGTAAACAGTCAGGAGCAGCGGCCTTCCGCAGGAAACGGCGCCACGCTCACGCCTTCTTTAAGATGCACAACGGAGATCCGTTCCAGACGCGAGCGGAACAGATATCTGCGATTTCATTCCCTGCGAAATCACGGATGGCTCTCGCTCGACCTCATTACGTCAGCCCCGCCCCTCTATTGAACGATGACGCCTGAGAAGAGCTGCGAGACGCAGGAGAGGTGTTTAAAATGTAGCGAGAGCAGAAGCTACAAAGACGACGTTATTACAGCTCGACTCGATACATAAATCCTTCTATTTAACATAACCCGCGTTCCTTTTAGAAGCACGCTCATCACCTAAGAACATTCCACAATTCCCGAAAAGCAAAATTCTATTTCATTCCCGCAGCGTCGCCGCCAAAGGTCACCAAAGGTCACCGAAGGGGCCTATAGCAGGTAGAGTATTCAAATAAAAGCACAAACTGCACATAAGACCCCGTAACCATGGAGACTCAGCGAGGCTTGCAGGATATGGGAGAAGCTCCTCCTGTGCTGCTATTGAACTTTTGCCCCCCCCCCCAGGTTCCTTGTGGAGATGAAGGGAATGAAACCCGTCTTGGTGGAGCCGAGTGCAGCGGGGGGGGGGATTACGACGGACGTTATTTTTTTATTTTTAGAAACGAGCAAGCTCGAGAGGAAACACCCCGAAACAGGAAATGAGATCAGTTCATATCGTCTGGTATCAAAACTCGACTTGATGCTACGGAAGCTAACAGGCTAACCGGACAAGCCCACAATCAACGGCCTTGACAAAAAAAAAAAAACTATTTTTCTGCCGTAAGTTCTGGGATCGATCTAAAACAATAAACATTGTGACGACATGTTTTCACTGTTGCATTTGGAAGAATCATTTTGGCAAAAAGCAGGAGTGACGGTTTTAATTACAGCCAATTATTGTCTCTCACGCGTCAAATAAAGAGCTCCTGGATTCCGAGATATCCAATTTAAAAAGGGATCCAGGAGCTACGTGAAGTTAAACTTTTGTGGTTTTAGACGTACAACCCACACAGGTTCCACTTCTTCTTTATAGGTCACATTCAAAAAGGAGAGCCGTCGCGTTGCCAGGTTGTGACAGGTGTTTGCTATCCTTTGTTCCAGCTCACAACCTGGCGAACCTCAAGGTCCTGCTTGTATCTTATTTTAACCACTAGCTTCAGTTCGACGCTTATAATCTGGCACAGAGGTGAAAAGCTTGGTGGAACATCTTCTAGTCCCGTTCCTGGAACGTCCTGACAGACGGAACGCTCGCACCGGCTCCCCCGCAGCCCCGTGCTTTACAGCTGCTTTTTATTTAACCACAAACCCCCGAACGCTCCGCTCTCCAAAGTTTTTTTTTCTTCTTCTTCTTCTCTCCAGTGTTTAATATAAAACTGAACATTTCCAGCCAGACTTGGAAACCAGCCGCTGCAACATTTAAGCGCTTTCAGTCAGATTCCAGTGGAAAGTCCGGCCTCATGGCTCAACCCATGACAATCCGGAACAATACCACGAGGGCGCACAATGGAAAGGGGGAAACTATGCATGGGGTGGGGTGGGGGGGGGGGGGCAACTACACCCCCCCCCCCTCCATGTTTGTGGAGCAAATTAACCAACGCCAGTGGGATGTGGATGTGGAAACTAGAAAGCAGTCAGAGGGGGCGCATACCTCCATTGTCACTAATCGCTTGTTGTATCACTGACGGCACGGTCATGTCACCATGGCAACCTTGCTTCCCTGGCTAAGTGATGTCATCCAATTCCTGACCCTGAAAAAAATCCATTCCTCTGATCTGGAATGACGCGTTTGTCATCAGCAGGTTGTTAGTTCGGATGTTCCATCACCGGCGAGTGTGGAGCTTTTTTTTATTTTCCAATCCGAATCCCACTGCGCGGAACCTTTTCCGTGTCCGCGTCCCGTGGACAACGCGCAAAACAAACATTGCGGATCACGTGACTTCCTGGTGGCAATAACTGGGGGGGGGGGGGGTGGCAGGAAGGAGGACTTGTGGCACCAAGCCACTCCCGACGCACGGCAACAGCGTCCAGAGGGGGGCTGCGACCCCATGACCCCTGGGGAGAGAGCCCGACTTTCATGGTCCAAGCCACCCGGAAGGAAACACGCACGACAGGCGCGCGACTTGACGCGATCGATCGTCGTGCAATCGATACAGTGGAGCGCAGAGATCCAAGTTGAACCTCCGCTCAATGAGTTTAGAGGATCGATTCCAAGAAACATTTACGCGCGAGACTGATCGCGTTTAGAACGCTTTATTACCGGTATCTATCCGATGACGTCATCGCGATCAGCTGAGATGACTTCCGCCGGACGGAGGAAGTTTCCTCCGCTTCCCCTTACCTGCGTTATAGAAGCTGTCCAGCACGGTGGTCTCCCCGAAGTCCAGCTTCCCGAAGTTGACGGTCTCCAGCTTGCTGCCCGCCGCGACGCAGGCGTCCTTCAGGCTCTGCAGGGCCATGCCCTCCGCGTTGTTCTGCGCGTTCGCCTCCCGGTTCACCACGTAGGCCACCGTAACGGGCCTGCTTTTGCACGGCTTCCCGGTCGAGAGCAGCCCCCCCACGCCGCCGCCGCCGCCGCCGCCGCCACCGCCCTCCACCGGACCGTTCCCAGCCGCGCCGCCTCCTCCTCCTCCTCCTCCTCCTCCGACCGTCGAGTCCTGCCAGAACGTCCCGGCTGCCGGGACACCGGGACGCGCACCGGGAGACGGCACCGGTAAGCAGATCCCGTCGTGGTCCTTACTCATCTTGCGTCTCTCCAAGCGTCAAGTGTGGGTTGCGATGAAAAAGCTCCTCCGGTCCAGTCCTCCATGAGGAGCCAGCGTTACGCGCGGCGGCTGCCCGTGGAGCAAAGACGCGCGACTCCGTGACAGCGCAGGTGATCAGCCCGATAGACGCCGGGGCGCAACTACACACCATGCTGCATGATCGATCATACGTTCGGACCCGATCTCGTGCGCGGACGCAGCGCGCAGCGGAAAGTCACGACAACAACACGAGAGTTCAAAGCTCCCGGATTCAGCGCATTCCTTCTCAGCAGATCTTCATTCTTCTCAAAGTTGTGCAAGGCCGCCCGGTGTGCGCGGAGAGAAACGCCCATGGATGAGAACCGAGAACCGTCACGGAGGAAAAGTTTGGCTCCTCAAAGCAGAAAAAGCGCGGCGCGGCGCGCACCGAGGCGGCTTTCATGCGCAGGCAGACCCTGCCCGGTTTCCGCTGTTATCTTCCAGTCCGAGACTCCGCGCTGGGGGGGGGGGGGTTTCGGTGGGAGGAACTGGGCGGAGACACGAAGACCATATATGGAGCTGTTTAGTCATACTTCAAGGGAAAAAAGGAGCAGTTTTACGGAAAACATCCCGCCATAGCTCAAATATAACACATTTTTAATCCTTTAATAGTCTTAGCCAAAACGTTCAAGATAGAAAACCTCCCTCACATTAAAAATTAAAAATATGTTCGGCAACAGATTGCATAGATCCTTTTGGGGCTGCTGACGTAACCTGAAGGTCTGTTTCTTTCTCGCCTCAAGGCGGACCTCTTGTGGCGAATCTGTGGTATTACATGTCTGCGACCGCTCCAGGTGAGTCTATTTTATTTTCTACTCACAAACATTGCATTTAGAAGATACAACATATTGTTGTAGGTCTTTTGTTTTTTGTTAACGAGCCCCGAACGCGTTTTAGTCGTGTGGGAGAGAAGAAGCGGACAGAATCCTATATTTATGACTTATCTTTTCCGGATGTGACGTAAATGGGCATTCATGGTGATTTACCCCCCCTCCCCTTTGCATTAATTAGTGAAACCTGCTGATGTCACTAAACGTATCATTGAATATGAGTATTAGTTCACCAGGTAGATTGTAAACATGGCATTCAAATAGTCCCAGGTATTGTATTGTATTATATTTTATTTTAATTTACATCCGGTTTTAAGGTTGCGGCTTTAAAATTACGACATACGCTTGAGAAACGAGCAGCGTGTCATGCCCACGTTGGCCGCTAGATGTCCCCATTGACCACACATCTCAACAAGGACGTGTTATTTCACACGTCCTTATCATCTTCTAACTATTTATGCAACGCGGTATCTCTTATTGATATTCAAATCAAGCGGTGTGAATGTTGGAGTTTCTCCTGAAACTGATCCAGAGCTCGTCATGGTCCGTGTCTTATAGGAAACCTGACAAGGTGAAGGAATACAAAGGATTTTTTTGTGTGATAGTTTTAATTCAATATTTTGTCATATAGCAAGCAATGTCAGGTTAATGAATTTTACAAGAAACACTAATATAAAATACTGTCATAAATAAAGTCTCATACATAAAACTGTTTATTATGCTGAATGATTATATATTCAAATATAATTATTGTTGCAGGCTGTCCAGGTAAGCGAGGATATTTGTTTTGTTTTGTTATTAATACAGTGGTGGGGGGGTCCTCACCAACACAGTGGAATAGTTGGTAGCATTGTTGACTTTAAAACAGGCACTGCTTTCGAATCCCTCTCCGGGAGTGAGGTGGAGCAGGTTAGAGCAGGGAGCCATCATTTGTGGCTCCTCCCCCCCCGGCACAATCTCGTAACATCACTACTAAACACTAACTCCTTAAATCTTCTCTGAGCCCGGCTTCGATCGTGGGTCAGTTCAGAACATCGTTTAGAGAAGAGCAACAAGTGTTTTGGATTTCCTGCTTTGCACTTGGCTTCTTCCTTGCATTAATGGAGGCTCATGGATCTTTGTGGAATTAGTCTCATCTTCCACGCTGAAATCATGACAAGCACATATTTTCCCAGAAGCAAAATTGGAATAAAGTTGGCGGCCATATAACTCAAAACTCAACTTGAGCACCTGTGAAATCTATTTAGGAACTGATAGGTAGAATTTAATTTAGCATTTCTCATTAATTCTAATGAAATCCGTCTTTTGGACTTGGTTCTGACTCGGGCTCTGTTCTTGCTGCTCAACCCGACCTGCAGTGTCGTTACATTACATCATCTGTTTCTCTGTGCAGTCATCTGTGGATGTTTAAAAACATAAAGGTGAGTTCTGATTGGTGGGAAGCAAAGAGCTGTGTGACATCACCTGTTTCTGGCAGAAACCCACCCACTCGTAAAAACGCTCCAATCGATTGTGTGAACTGAATAAAATCTCTGCTAGACATTTTGGCAGAACTCGTTGGTTCTGATAGGAAACTTCACTGAAAGGATGCGTTCCTGAGTTTTAACTGTGAAATCTGACACCATGAGTTTAATATTTCAGGCATATTCCAATACAATGATGGGTATTTTTGGTTCATTAATACTTCTTACTACTTGAAACACCAAAGGAACACAGTCGCTCTTTAATCATGAGCTGATTAGGCATCGTTCCAACTCCAAGTATACACAAGGACTTCATTTGGGTGCCAAACGCTAAGTAGCATGTTAGCTCAAAGTTTGCTCTTGAATAGTGTGAATACACACTAAACAGCAACCGCCGTGCACATGTTATCAGAGACGCACATAAAAACAGACCATAATATGGAGTAATGGGTGAATTCTATTAGGGTTAGAGCGTATTTAACCATCAATAAGTCGCCTATGCGGCACACTGCAAATAAAGCTTTCCATTCTGCTCTGCCACGCAGACCACGAAATAGTCACTCGGCTCCGAAATGGAGAGAATCACTCAGGCGGCGGGACGGCGAGAAGTTCTGTTAGTTCTGCCGTGCAGGCAGGAGATAGATACTCGGAGGCACAGACTTATTGCCGCCTCGCCATAGATATCTGCCAAAGTCGACACAAACATCGGAGAGAGGGACGGGGGGGGGGGGGGGAAACAAAATTACAGAAATCTGCTAAGTTTGACAAATGGCGGGCACCGGCTTCGCCACTAGCTATTAGCCCTCGATGATTAATAAGTGAGAAAATAATTGCACTTCATTGAGATTGATGACGCCCCATTTAACCTCCACTCTCATCCTCGCTGCGCCGCGATGAGCCTCGGACACGCCGCTGTTCAGCCGGCCTCGTTGGCATCAACCACACACACACATACACACACACACACACGCACACACACTCGCACTCGGGGTCTGTAATGATCCTGCGGGGCATTCTAAAAGCCTTGCAGCGCTCTGATCACAAGTTCATTGTTAGTAAGTGAAAAACAACGATCTCAGCGCTAGGAGGCCTCTGAGGAATCTCCGCACTCCACCAATATAGAAGCATTTAAGTCAAACACCACGGGGAATTAATGACAGCCGAGTCGCCATTAACTCCCACGCTAACGAGTCTGCGAGCTCCGGCCCTCTCGTTAGACACGTCTCATTGTCTGCGTTCACGCGCCTCCTTTTTTCGGAGTCGTCCGGAAACGCGACAGAAATGTCCGAACGGCGTTTTTTACGGGGGGGGGGGGAGGGGGAGAAAACCGCAAACAAAGCTGCGTCAATCGGGGGGGGGGGCGCTGAGAGCACCGTGGAATCTTATCCTCTTAGTCTGCAAAAAGGGACGAGGCCAAGGTTATTAAAGAAGGATGTCGCAGAGCAAGATGGCCGCTGCTGTGACCAGAGGCGATGTGGAGAGATAAATGGTTGACCCAGCCCGGTGTCAGGTTAGGATTGATGCCACTATCAGCCCCACTGCTTTCCCAATGATTTTCTCAAATCTCTGATAGAGTATGTTATCTAGTTACTGGCACGAGGGCAACGGCCTGCAGGCACGAAGAAGGTCAATCTATGAGGACAATCTTTGTCGGACTAAATGAGAAAAAAAGACCTCACAAAAAAAAGAATAAAAAAAAGCAGCTGCTAGGTCTCCGGGATAAGATAAGCCAAATTACTTCTCTTTAGTAGGATAGGCCTCGGGCGAAACATAAAAAAAAAAAAAAAGAAAAATGAAGTGAGGCAGCTGGTTTGCTCTCTTCCTTTGGTGTTGGTAGATTTCACCTGCAACCTCTGCATCCTTGAACTGATGTTGGTTCGGTGGCGGCGGCATCTTGAACTGGTTGGAGGTGTTTATCTGCATGCAGCCCTAACAAGGGTAACCCCCCCCCCCCCACACACACACACGCACACGCACACACACACATCAGACCGGCTGCAGATGCCCCTCCATAATCTCACTCTGAGAAAGTTTGACTAATTGTTATTAGCCTTTAATTTACTGGTAGAGGTCCTGGTCGATAATCCCGTGTCAATAATGATAGATCGTTTGGGGGGGGGGTGTTGTGTTCTGTTATGCAGATCTGAACCTAGGGGGCGCTGGCCCTCGGGGCTGCAGGCGGATGCCCACAGGTGCTCCGGCGGTCTGGCGAGTGGCACATCTGAAGGGCTCTATTTGTTCCTCCCCCCACACGCAGGATCTCAACTTTAAGAAGAAGCTTTATGCACACACACACACACACACTCATCCCTAATGGAGGCATTTTTCACTGCATGTCCACGTCGATATCTCAGCAGACGCCTTTCTCGTGGCCCAAAAGAGGTCCTCTGACAGACATATTGACCGATCCCTTTCTTTATGACCCAGAAAATTGCCGGAAAGTGGTTTGGAGGAAATAAATAGAGCGTCCTGAATCGCTCCTGATGCGGTGTGAAAATGTATCTGCATGCGTAAAAGTGAGGCGATAAAACTGCACGGGTGAGTGCGCCGATATTTGAATATGACAGTGACGATTATTGTGAAAAACCGGCAAAGGGAATTTCCTTAAAGGATTCAAATGGGATTTTTTTTTATCACAGCATCATTCATCTTAAAAAAGTTCTTTGTTTTATGTAAAAACCGGAACCAAAATGTCTGTTCCACACAAACCCACAAGACGCTCTGCATTCTGGAGCTTTCAGTCACGTCACATGACCTTTACCAGCGTACGGCGCGGCGTTAGCATTCAGGCTACATGCTGCTCTCCTCTTCTACAGCACGTTCCTCCTCTCAGTTCTAATCGCTGCAGTTTAGCATGGACAGCATGAACCGTTCAGCCGCCACATTCCCATTTACATCAGACGCGGCCTCGCGTGACGAGCGCCTGCTTGGACGCCAGAGGAAGAGATCGCTGCAGGGTTCCCCGTCTAAAACAATGGAGCGTTGCTTTAGTTTAGTTTTTTTAAGTTTGCTGGCGTGAAGAGAAGAATCTCTGGCTGGATGGATCCGTCTCCCGCCGATGGACAACAAGTGTTAGATCCTTCAGACCTACAGTCCCAGGCGACCTGCTCTCAGCCCTCCAACCATCCACCCCTGGACTCAGCAGAGGTGTGTGCGTGTGTGCGTGTGTGTGTCCCGGTCGGAACACGGTGCTCTAAGTGGATTGGGTTCCTGTCAGAGTTGAGTGTTTGGACATTGATAAATTTCCTCCTGTGTGGGATCAATAACTCTCACCTTTCAGCCCAGAGCTCCCTCAGAGTGGGACGTCATAATTACTCTGTCAGACTGAATGCCTGCCTGTGTAAAGACCGACCTGTGTGTGAGTGTGTGTGTGTGTGTGTGTGTGTGTGTGTGCGTGTGTGTGGCATCAATGTCGGCGCAAAGCAGAGGTGACTCTTTTTATATGAAATGTGCGCTTGTGTGTTTTAGTGGTGTATGCAGGGAGATTTATGGATTATGTTGGTACTTGTGCGTGTGTGTGCGTGTGTGTAGGTGTGTGTGTGTGTGTGCGTGTGTGTAGGTGTGTGTGTGTGTGCGTGTAGACCCAGGAAACGCTTGTTGGCTCAGCCGGACTTATGACTGGCAGTGATTGACAGCCGGGCAGCCCTCCTCCCCCTCCTCCTCCTCCTCCTCTCTCCTCCCATGGCGCTTTTTGATGCCTGTCATATTGGCCAATCGGCAGAGTGATCTGACAGTTGTTCTGACACACACACACACACACACACACACACCCTTGGATAAACGCACAAAGCCGTGCCAAATGTGAAATCCACAAGTTGAAATCGATAAATAAAAAGGATAACCTCTTGAGTTGAGTTTTGTTTCTACCACAGAACAACAGATTTCTCTTCCTGAAACCAAAGCGGCCATGTTTGCGCGTCGATTAGCGACGATTAGCCCCGAACGAGGACGATCCCCTCCCGTCGACCACGCTGACTCCATTAACACATGCGGCGTTGCTCTCAGCTCTTTTGATCCGTCTGTCCAGACGTAACGATGATTTATTTATTCCGTTTCAGGGCAGGCGGGGGGGGGGGGGGGGGTTGCCTCCATCTGCTCCACCAGACGTTGCTGCAGGTTAACGCAGATCTATTGTGTGCACGTGCATTTAAGTGTTTCTGGATGCAATTTGCACCTTTATGTGGGGGAATCTATACCTTTTTATGAGGACGTGCACATCTCTGCTGGTGCGAACTTCACCTCGTGAAGGTTTTCATTAGCTGTGTGTGTGTGTGTGTGTGTGTGTGTGTGTGTGTTGCAAAAGGGGCAGCCTGTGGAATTAAAAGTGAATGAAGCGAAGATGAGCGAGGCGGCCTCCTCCTCGTAATGCGGCTGCAATAATAATAAAAATAATAATAATAAGGGCAATAATAACCTCCGCGCTCATTTAGACATCAATACTAATCACTCTCATTTGGAGGACAATAATAATAATCAGGCTCATTTAGAGTGCTGCTCCTCCACCGCCTTTGGGGGCTGCTCGGTGCTTAACCTAATGATAATAGTCATGATTCATGGCTCGACTCTCCCTCCCCTGCACGTCGCTTTAACTCCACACCAAGACAGGAAGTGAGCGCGTTCAATGTATATTCTACTCCTTGTCGGCTCTTTGGATCGACTCCCCGACGGTTCCGATTCTTTTTCTTTTTCAACCAGCTTAGGTTTGGCTGTCGTTACAATTTTTGGTTGTGATTTAGGTGATCTGGCTGAGCTGTTGTTTGTTTCAGTTCCATTTTACTTCATCTTAACGTTTCCAGTAGGGATGATGTCCAAAAAGTCAGACTGGTTTTCTGTCTCAATGTGGCACAGAGGTTGCTAAAGCTAATTGTACATATTCATCCAATCAGAGGAAAGTGAAAACTTAGCTTGGCTTTCTGTTTGAACGCCTTAGCCGTGGCTAATCCTACCAAATCCTCATTGACTCTTCTGAGTTTTTTGAGGGATTAAATCCAGATGCACTCAGATACACGCTCGGATTATATCTGGGGAAACGGCAGTTGTTGTTTTTTTTTTGTCCGTGTGGTGAAACGTCTCCGTTCCGCAGCGATCGGTTTCTTCTTGACCCGATTTCAGTCCAATCGGCCGGAATTAATGTCACAGGAATTTAGGTGTTGCAGGAAACCCTCTCTCAGCCCTTTACATCACCACATGGTCATCTTTGAGAAAATGTTCGCCTCTCTTTCTGATGTATTGCATGTCGGCACACGGGACAGTCATGCGCTAATGTAATTCCTCACAAGTGGCGCTCGTCTCATCTCGGCTCGGCTCCGGCTTTGAACTCTCGGCTCGGGAAGCTTTTCAGAATGAGACAGAAAATGGGTACAGAGGGAGAGAATTGTCCGGTACTGATTCGCTGTAAAAAAAAAAAAAACTCGGACAGAAGCTCATTTTAGCGCCGCTCGGGAAGATCAAAAGCTCCCGCTAGCAGAGAGTGAGGCGCGAGGAGAGATGCTATCGCCTAGCTCTCGTTTCATTCAGGCGAGTGTGAAATGACTTCATCTGTTGTGTGGACTCACACTAGACACCATTATGCACTGCTGTACCGGGACCCTCCCTCCCTCGCTCACTTCCTCCCGCACGCTGGCAGCTACGGGCCAAAAGCCGCTGCAGCCGAGCCCTAATATACATCTGGGAGGCACGGCTTTGTGCTTCCATTGTCGCGTTTTACCGACATTGACGTTAAGAACTAGATTTGATCACGAATTTGCATAGCGATCGTCTGCAGCGTAACGAATGGAGCTCAGGCCTTTTTAATGGGACGAGGTCGGAACACTTGAAGGACGGCGCGGGAGCGCCAACAAGACCGGATCAGGTCCGGTCCGTGTCTACATGAGGTACTTTCAGGCCCTTTGGTGCTCATCATTAACTCTCGTAAAAGAAAGGCAGGAAAAGAAAAGCAGAATTTTAACTTCTGAGGCTCGGAAATGTGAATAATTTAGCACTGAGTTTTATAAATCTGCACCATTATTTCAGGAACCACATCACACACACACACACACAAACAAACACACACACACGCCTACACACACAGACACACACACACACACACACACACAAACTGTGCGGGAGAGCAACATTTATAACGCCTTAAAACAAGGATTTTCTTCCTCCTCCTTCATCCCTCATCTTCATTTCCTGTCCAGCGCTGTAACGCCTCCTGCTGGCTTCATCAACCGCCACTTCCTCTTTAGCTCTCTCTCTCTCTCTCTCTTTTTAACCATCTCTCCTGCCTTCCTTCTCCTCTCTCCCTTGAACACCCTGTTTTACTGTTTAAGATGATGACACAGAGAATATTGCATGTTGAAAGGCTGCTACACACCCACACACACGCAGACACACACACACACACACTCTCTTGCCCAGAGCGAATGGCCCCAGGCAGTCTCTTTCCGGCTAGCCAGGGGCGAGCATTCTGCCTCTATGATACTTAAACTGTGCAATGTCAGGAAACATTAGGCCTACGATGCAGCGCAGACACACACGGCTATTAGTCGGATCCAGTTTTCTCCAAGTCAGAATACTTCAAAGCTAAGGGTGCAGTTGTTGCAGGGGTGCATCTCAGGGGAGGATAATCAGGGCAACATTTTGAGCACCCCAGAATAATATTGAAGGCACAGCAAGGTCACCATGACACGACACGACACGAATCCTCCTAGAAAGAGAAGAGCCATTGTCCTCCACAGTTCTGAGCAAAACTTCTATTTTATACTTGAAACATATCACAATGTTTTTTTTTATTTTATTGAAAAATCAGATTTTAAATTGACAAAACAAGTGGATTTAAATGGGTTTTTTTTTGCACATTAAAATGAAATTAAAATGATCCCTCAATTTTTTGGGCCGCACAATGATAATGGAAATGAGCCTGAAGTTTGGGCGACAGGTTTTTTGCTAACTCTTTTGTGCTTCATGGAGAGACGTGCACGCAGTGTTTGAAATGGATCAAGTCAAACTGCCTCCAGAGGTACGAGACATTTGCCTGATATAATAAATAATGGCGTTTAACAGACGTCTGTTTGGCGTTTGGTGATCGGTGCGTCCGTTTTATTATGAATGACTGCCGCCCTTCCCTTCCCTCTCCTCCTCTCAGCCTCTGACTCCTTCATGGTTTTAATAAAAGACGTCTGACGTCAGGGTTTAGCGGGCTCTGCACAGGACGACTTTGTGCATCCTTTCAATAACTCCAGCATATATATTTATTTTTTTGTGAACTGAGACACAAGTGGAAAGAGAGAGGGAGAGAAAAAGTCTGCAGAACCGCTCTGAGATATTAGGATTTAATGAAATGCACTTTTTCCTTTTCATTTAGTTTGCAACGTTTCCCAGATCCGGGGGAAGAACCGGGATGATCCGCGTTTTGATGCGCTCTTTATTCGTTTGTTTTCTTTTCATTCATTCGCTTGTCTCCGCTTAAGGCCTCGATCCGTCCACCCTGAGCTCTGCGTGCCAACGGGCCGTGAGGACGATCTGTCTCATGCTCCACCTTCAGATGTGTTCCCAAAGAGTAATAGAGGAAATAGAGACATGTCGTCTTCAGCTTCTTCACTTTAGCTGCTCTACAAAGGAGAAAGATGCTTGAGGTGAATCTGGACGTCTACGTGACCCAACCCTGTAGGTGGCGTGGGAATCTATGCACGTTCATTTTTAAACTCTACACAGCTCAATAATAAATATGCATAAAAAAAAGAAATCTTCTATGTGTGTATTAATTTCCTATTTTGCAGCACTGCACTTGTGTTTGGGCATGAACCAAAGTACCTTGCACGGCAAAAACCAACTTGGCAACTGCCCTGCTCTCGTTCTGGGATGAGAACCGCACGTCCTCCTGTTGAGGGTGTCGGGTGACGTCACGGCGTGAAGGCGAGGAGCAGAATGAGCTTTAATGTTTCATCAGATGGAAGCAGAGGAAAGTTTCCTCCAACATCATACAATATTCACACACACACACACACACACACACACAGTAGGGTCCGGTGCACGTTTGGCCGGAGGCCCACATGGTGTTAATTGGATAATGAGGTACAATGACAAATCCCTGTTGCTGCGACAATAAGGCGCTGCTGTCCAGGTTTAATCTCACAGGCCCTGGTGTAATGCTGTTTGAGACACGCACACACACACGCACGCACGCACACACACACACACACACACAGCTCAGGTGTCGCTCTGCTGCACAATCTAATGCGGTTCTTCCTCTGAGCCCAAACAAACACTCGATTATTTCTAATTTTGGAAATATTTTCCTCTCCTCATCATCTCTTTTGTTTCCCATTTCCTTTCCATGTTTTCTTCTACTGCCATCTTTTTTTCTCTTTTTGTTTTTCATTCATTCCCCGGTAGCCTTTACTTGTTCACTCCCCCCCAGTCATGCCCTTCCTTTTCTCTAATACTCATTCTCATTCCCTTCTTCCCTTCTCTTACTTCCTTACCTCTCCTCCCCTTCTATATCTTCTTTCCCCTCATCATCCTTTCCCCATTTCCTCGTCTACTTTCCCTTCGTCGCCTCTCGTTCTCCTGTCACTCGCTCCCGTTGCTGCTCTCTTCCTCCTTAACTTTTCTCGCCTCCTCTCCTCCGTCCTCGGTCTTGCCGAGCTATAACTGGGGGGTGGGGGTGGGGGGGTGGGGGGGGGGGGATGATGAGCCATAACTCACTGGGATCCCGGCTGCCCCAGACATGCCCACATTAATTGGATGTCCATATAAAATGGAAAATGAGAGCGTCGCTGAGGGAAAAAGTGAATGACTGACTCTTTTGGCTGCTATTGACCTATGAGGAAGAGACGCTGCCCTTTTCCCCAGCGCTCTCCCTCGCCTGGTTTTCTCTGCTCCCGTCAGCGTGATGGATCTCAAAGCATTCATTTTCTGACCCCTCACCTGGAAGCGGATTAAGCGCTCTGATTCAATAGGGACGTTAATGGGGGCGCCAAAAGTTTATGAGGATTTCTGGAAAAGGCCAGGGAAATTAGATTGTAAGCTAACAGATTTATTGCTCTGTTTCAACACATTGTAAAAAGATTATAGGACCTCGAGGCAGGTTGGAGGGACGGGGGCGTTGAAGCGTGTCTCTCAGTGTGAAAAGGGAGGTAGAGGAGGGAAAGTCCTGCTTTCACATTTTCCAGCTATTCTACACTGACAGGGTAAAGACAAGCATGTCAGCCGGCGGAGGTTGGAGGGGTGCTCAGGGTCCCGCTGGAGGTGAGGTGACGCCGGGTGGAGGTGCTCTGTCTTCACCTCTCACCTCCGCTCGCCGTGCAGCAGACGTTTTATTTAGTCCTGCCGGCGCCTCTTCTTCCTAACACTTCCTGTTAAAGGTGGGCCAGTTGAGCCTTTTATATGAGCTGTGCATTTCCAGTGAGAGGGCCCCCTGCTGGCATTTTACACCAACTTTTAATCATGTAGAAGGACAATTTAAAATCAAAATTAGATCTGATGGCAATTTTTTTTTTATTATTTTGATAGAAGTCAGGAGGCTAAAAAAAAAAGTCCAACAAGTTCAACACAATATAAGTAAATATAACGATAGAACACAAATTGTTCAAGGGAGGTTACAAAGGTCTCGATAAGGAGAACAATAACGTCTCAGATTCTCCTTGATGGACTTGTGGGCTGGTCTTAAACTTTGCCTGTTTTTTTTTTTTCTTGGAGGGCAACGGCTGAAGTAAATTAATTTCACATCCACATTTATTGATTCATTGATTCCATTTCCCATCCCTCCTTAGGGACTGACAGGAATCTGCCCCCTCACAGCCAGCCAGGCGGGCGCTGATTGATGAACAAACGGCTGATAAGTTGAAAACGTACACGGACGGGACATTTAAGCCATCGCTTAAAAAAATGCAAATGGTCATGATGGCGTCGTGGCTGACTCGTCTCTGTGGTGCTGAGCCGAGTTTAGGCTTTAACCCTCTGATGTCTGCTTGCTGTTGCACGCCAGCGCCTCGGGATGTCTGTCTGGAGTAAATTAATTTACATTTGGAGGATTTTCTAAAGATGCTGCTTTCCTGTGGAGCGAGGGAGATCAAAGCGTCTCATTCTGTGTGTTTGATGATGTTTGATGTTTGCTTTGAGAGCGAGTATTGCTGACTTTCTGCTGCCTTTTTCCAGGCTCGGCAGGAGGTGCTCCTTCCTGCCCTCAACTTTCTGCCCCCCTTTCTCCTAAATTTGGTGGGTTGCATTTAACTTTTTAGTCCCCATTGCTTTTCTGACACATTCTTAATCACCTCCCGATATCCGAACGGCAAACATTTGGGGAATGATGTGGGAGCAGGTTGACTGTTGGTCTTTGAAATTCGGCGTCATGGATCGGGAAGCATCCAGCTTCAGGAATGTCTCATGCAATTCAGAGATTTAATATCCAGATCTACTCCCCCCCCCCCCCCCCCCCATCAGTCCCGTGGATCACCCCGAAGGCGCGCCTCACCCTGAGACTCGTGTGGGGCAGAGATGTCGTTTATCTACACAAACGTGATCCTTCCTCTCTCGTGTTTCACAGGAAGACCGATGACAACTGCCGGTGACGCCTTTAACACACACTCTGAGCGTTGTTGCCATTTTGCGTCAGCTCTGTTGGTTTAGCCTCATCCTCCCACATCCGACGCGTTTGTCTGTGACAGTCGTTTTGTTTGTGGCTCCTCTCGCCAGCGTCTGAACTGTGATATTCAGATGACCTCAAAGCTATAACAGCTGCCCGCGCCGCCGTTAGCCTTTTCTCTCCCCGCTGCACCCGTCTCCCTTTCTGCCTCCCTTCCACCTGAGGCGAAGTCTTATGTAAAACACATTTATTTTTAATAGATTTTTTAATGAATTTTTTAGCTGCCTATTAATAATGCCATTAGCGGTGGCAGAGCGGCGTCAGACAGTAGCCTGGGCTGCTAATCCTGCCCTCCAGTCCTGGCAAATGCAACTAATCCAGGCCCCTGCTTTGGTTCTGAGTAGGCCTCACACACACAGACACACACACACACACACACACACCAGGGTGTTGGTTAATCTCATGGTGTGTGTTCAGTTGCTTCACAATTATTTGTCGCTGTCATTTCACCCTCCTCTTCTTCACTCACCAGCCATCCTTCTCGTCGTCTTTCTAATCCTCCTGTCGCTCCCACTCCTCCCTACCGCCCTCATTCATGTCTTCCCATCCCTCCCACCTCATTTCTCTCTCATCGCTCTTTAAAGCGCTCCCCTCCATTTCGTCCTGACCTCCTCCCTCATTTATTTTTTTTTTTTTTGCTCTCCGTCTTCGCCTCCCTCCTCGACTGCCTTTCTTCTTCTTCTCCGCTGGGCACCCAGCAGGCCTGGCCTTGGTTCTCGACTCCTCACGGAGGCTCCTTACCTGCGGCCCTGAGCGCACACACACACAAACACACACACATCTGTGGACGCTACCAGGCTGTGCAGAACAGAGAAACTGTGAGCTGCTTAAAGCTTTAATAGAATTTGAGCCCGGCTCAGAGTGCGCTGGAGAAAAGGTGTTAATTACTGCTGGTTTTAATGCTAATTAAATGTTTCAATTAATGCCGTGTTTGTTGCCAAAATGTGTGTCAGTAATTGACGAACTGCGATGAGGTGTTTGAATGCATTAAAGGAGGAGACAAAGAGGAGCGCCTTACCTCCTGGATGTGCCAAAAGCCCGGAGCAGTGCAGCATGGGAAATTTCATTCATGAGGTGGAAGGGGCGGAAAAAAAAGGGGAGCTTGAACAGATTCAATACAGCTGTTTTCCATAAAACTGTTCATGGCCTCCATCAAATTCTGTGCTGCAGGACCGTTGCTGCATATATTAGACGGAGGGGATGCTGCATGTTTGACAGGAGAATAATACAAATTAGTTTTTTTTTTTAGACTTGTTTAACTTACAAATCTGGAGCGGGAGATTTAAGAAAGAAAAAAAAAAGCAGAAGAAATTATTAAAAGAACAATCTAAAGTCAGATTTGACAGACATGAAAGGTCAGATTTAGTTTTGGCCTGGATGTTGTGTTTCCTGTAGGATGTAGTTTGTCATTAATGAGGTGATGCTGAAAAGTGAGCAGCCAGAAGTTGTGTTTGTACCTGAAGCTGCAACATTTCCCTTCCACCTTTTTGATGCTTGGCCAATAGCCAAGCGTTCCGCTGGATATTTTTATTGTAATCGGGGAAGATGCACAAACAAACAAACAAACAGGACCAAGGACAATTCTCTGTTTGGCAGGCGGGTGAGTCACCCTGTTTCCATGCAGTGTTTCGGAGCTTTAATTGTTGTCTTGGAGGCTTTTTCTCCTTCTGGTTTGGCACATCAGAATTTAAGGAAGCCCAAATCAACATCTGCAACATCTGTCTGAATCGACTGGAGTCAAACATGAAGGCTTCTCCCCGGCTTCTCCATCACCGCGCAGCCGAGGATGCTGCGCAATTAGAGACATGTGGGGCATCTTTTTGTGGGGAAGACTGGTGGTGTGTGAGTGTGTGTGTGCGTGTGTGTGTGTGTGTGTGCATATGGGCTGCCCAAGGTGATACACTGCAGACACAGACAGTTCATCGGGCTGAGTTACGACCGCGCAGAGGAGCAGACGACATACGAACAACTGCTTTGTGCTCACTTTACACACTCCGTGTGTGTTGGTGTGTGGGCGGATCTTAATGTGCATGCTGCTTTGTGTGTGTGTGTGTGTGTGTGTGTGTGTGTGACTTTTTGCAAACTGAGCTGAATCTCATTTTATATTAATATAATTAAATTTAAGTGATTCTGAACTTTAGCTCAATTTCTATCAGAGAAGAAGATTATATCAACGACTCTTATTTAGTGGATGTAACAAACTCACATCACACCTTTTCTTCATGGCTGATTGTGTGCGTGTGCATGTGTGTGCGCGCGTGTGTGTGTCACACTTGCTGCACACTGATATGAATTCCATCTGACTTGCTATGCAAATCAAAAGACTTGAGGTGGGATGGTGCTAATTGCCCGGTGGCTCAGTCTTTGGGCACACGCGCACACACACACACACGCACATGCACACGCACGTGCACATGTGTGTGTGTGTGTATTTGCATGTTTTTGCCCATGTGTGTCTGTATCTTCAGGCTTTTGGGATAAGGATGTGAAATTCCAGATCAGCGTTTCTATTCTGAAGCCTGTAGGCTCCTGTCAATCCTGCTGACACACACACACCCACACACACACTCACTCACACACACACACTTACTTTTCTGTTTCAGATTAACATAATTAAGTCATTTGTTGTGGTTAAGTCTGATACAATCATTGAATTATTCAATAGCAACAATATCATAGCAGAGATAAAGCTGTGTGTTTGTGCATCAATAGGTGTGTGTGTGAGTGTGTCTGTGTGTGTGTGTGTGTGTGTGTGCAGGTATCACTGTGCACCCCCTACACCTCACCTCCACATCATCATTCAATGCACCACGCTCCTGGCGATGATCCAGTAGGCCTAATCAATTTCTCCTGCACCCGGCATCACATCAGTCCAACACACACACACACACACACACACACACACACACACACACGTACACACTCTTATTTGTTTCTATGGTGGCTCACGGCTGCTCTAAAGTCTTCATGCATGTATATTGTCAGTGTAGTGTATTTGTGCGCTGCTGTTCCGTCGCTGCTCCTGAAGACAAAGGGATGAGCATTGGTTGGCGTCGCCGCCACGAATTAGCATCAGCATCTTCTGCGTCTCTGACAGTAGCTTAAATGTTTTGAACACCGGCAGCAAAACAAGATGAAGGTGGAGGAGGCAGAGGAGGGCGATGGTGGTATAAGAGCACTTTGAAGTGCAAGCGGTTCTGTGCCAAGGACAATCGGAAGAGTTTGATGACGGCAGAGAAACGCTGCCTTTGTGGGGAGGTGTGGGTTGGAAATGAAACAATGATCAAGGGAGAAATTAAAATCAGAGAAGAGGAGGTGTGGGCTTCGTGTTCATGTTGTCTGGGAATGTGGAAAGAGACTGAAGCGCAACTCACGTAGCTGTAAAGCTGTTGTCTCAAACTCGCATCAAAGCTTTTTAATTTGTGTCGATTTATAAAATCTTTTTTTGCACGAATCAATAAATTGAAAACTGTAACTTTCATTCTAAATTTCACATCAGAAGTATGCTGTACTTCTTAAAAACTACAGACACTTCCTGTACCTCCCTGTCTTCCTGGCTGAGCTGAGATCAGCGCTCTGGCAGGATGGTAAATAAGAAGGGCGATTAAGCAGCGTGAACCACGAGCCCCTCGCTATGTTTGCGTCTCCTTTATTTCTAATCAACATTAGTTCAGAGTCATTTATCCCTGTGAAGCAATTGGAGCGTCCGCCCTCTCACAACCTCACCCATTACTCTCTCTCTCTCGCCAAGCGGGAGGGAGGAAACCAGGGGAGGGCGAGCAGAGCAACAACCGAGCCACGGTGAACGTGAAACAACCGCGTTTCAAGAATTGCTTTACTCTCGCAAAAATAAAGATTGACGGAACAGAAGATCTGTTTCTTTATCTGTTTCAGTCCATCGGAGACATTTTGATTTCTCAGCAGGATTCTAAATTAAATAACATTTTAAATTCAATAATTAACAATTACATATAATTTGTATGTTTTGTCAGTTACACAGAAACTACTTGATGAATTACTGTGAATCTAGAGGGGGAGGGGCTTGCGCCATAGAGGAAATCATTGCATATCCGAGTTATGCTAATGAAAGGCCAAACTAATAATGCCAGTGTGACTCCATATTCTAAGGGAAAGAAAGATGCAATGAAGAGGAGGAGGAGGAGAGTGAAAGAAGGATGGAAGCAGGGCAAATGACGCTTGGGAATACGAGGAAAAAATACGGACACAAAGGAGAAAAGTGGGAAGTTCTTAGAAAGTTCAAATGTATTTTTCTAAAATTAAGGAAGACAAAGATGCCTATTAAGTATAGTTGTGTTTATTTATATGTGACTGAAGAGTTTCCTGATCTTCAGTCTGAATTTGAAATGAAAAAAATCAAAATCAGTGTGAAATGGATCAACCCTCCAATCAGCTGCTGGCAAATGGTCATTGGTGGAACACGCACACACACACACACACACTCACACACACACACACACGTGTACATGGAAAAATAAAAACACTGTTGTGAGCTGCCACTTTAAGAAAACAGTAAAGTAAAAAAAAAAATAAAAAAAAACTTTAGCAGCAAAAACTAATAATTGCAAAGCAGCCAATTAAATTGTGCGGAAGAGATGAAACCGCTCATATTTCCCCTGGTAATTTCATGCTCTAAACTCGCTTCCGTGCGCACATAAAAAGAGGAGAGAAAATATCATTTCAGAAGCTGACAGAACTCATTGTTCGTGGAATTTTAAATTCAAAAAAGTTAATAAAGGCGAGTGCGAGATGAAGGGAATTTGCATTTCTCAGATTAACAGCATGTAGAGCAGCGGCGGCGCGCGCAGCCCCGGGTCATCATTTAAGAAACCTTTGCATATTTTATTTAAGAGTGGCCCGGTTTGGAGCGTAATAAGACAGACAGATAATGATTAGAAGGTCGGGCCTGCAGGGCACAGCCGGGCTGGGCTCTGTAACGCTCTAATACCCAACACACACACTCACACACGTGCACAAAGCACAGCACAGCCTGTACCGGCTCCTCTAATTGGCTGCTGATGGTTTATGAAATGTTTTCCAACGGTTTTATTATTTGTTGTTGTTGTTGTTTTCTTTATTGCTTTCATTATTTTAATGGAGGGTTCTGCTCGTGAGCATTGCTTTAGCTCAAAGCCACCTGGTTGTGGTAACATGCCCCTTTTTAATCAATGCAACCCCCCCCCCCCCCAACCCCGCTAAAACATGGGCCAGAAATGTTGAGTCGACGCTACATGCTAATAATTCCATGCATGGAACGGAACAGGAAGGTTGAGCGCATTAAAAAAACAAACACATTGGAAATCCTGAAATTCTGGAATCTAATCCGCGGGGGAAATGACCATCAGTGAAATATTGTTAAACTAATAATGATAATGTGATTTTAAATTCTAGGGACAGGTTTCCATTCTCTAGGCATCATATCACCAAACTATTATTGGATAACTGTTTGCCCCCCCACTATTGTCTAGTTTAATGACGGGTTTGACGGTGCTAACACATACAAAGATTCAGAAACCGAGACCAAACTTCACCTTCTGATTATTCTACCCTCCATAATCTACAAACAGTTTTTTTTTTTTTCCAATCCCTGCTGGGTGTAGCGCGTAAAAAAAAAAAAAAAGATCAGGATTATTTGCTAATATTTTCTGTTAAACTCTTGAACGTCGCATTCTGCAGCAGGTTTCGGTTCCAGGGCGAGGGACCCTTTGTTCTGCAGCATCTGAAGGATGCGACGATGAGGAAGTCAGCTCTGCTAAAAGTACGACAACCTCGACTCTATCTACAAAGCACGAACCGTCAATTAGGAACAATGTCACCGGCGAAGGCTCCTGCTGCAGAAACACAATGAGCATCTTTTTGTGTTATTGTGTTCTGTCTGGAGCCGTGAATCAATGCATCTTTTTGATCTCTAACACAACAGAGGTGTGTGTGTGTGTGTGTGTGTGTGTGTGTTTTCACGCCCTTGGGGATGCTGTTATAATGATAGCATCTCGCGGGGCCCTCCCTGGGTTTGAGGCCTTGTTATCAGAGCAGGTAATTTCTCAGTTAGACCAATGTTCCACAGTAAATACCTCCTCTATATATCCGCGTGAGTCTACCAGTACGCTTTTGTGTGTGCGCACACATCAAAGCGCTGCAGAGAGATGAGGCAGATAGTATTCCTCTGATTAATTTAGTCATTTGGGATACTCTGTTAACTGGATTACACTCAGATGTGATGATATGGCCACATGGCCTTGGGTTCTGCGTGCCTGAGTGTGCGCTCGTGCTCGTGCGCATACACGTTTGCTCCACTTGTGAGGCCCAGAAAGCTTTTATTGACATACTGTATGAAGATGACTGATGAGGAGGAGGCGGGGGGGGGGGGGTAGCTTTAAAGTCGCAGGACGGGATATTATTCCACTCATTGTGAAGCTGGTGATGTCCTGTCCTGTTTTTAAATAAGTAATTATTCAATTAGTTTAAAAGTTATTCAAACTTTTTTTTGGGGGGGGGGGGGACAAGAGGAAAATCGCGAAGCTGCAACTTTTGCGATGGGAGCCATGACTCCGTCCCGTTGTCATTAAAATGTGTGAAAAGGATTTTGTGTGTATTGTGTGTCAGGATGCGTCAAGACAGACGACCACCGACGTAAAGAAAAAGAGAGTGCAAGAAGGAAGAAGAAGGGGAGAGAGAGAGAGAGAGAGAGAGAGAGAGGTGGCCAGAGGGCAGTGAGCATTAGAGTAAGAGCCTGATTGGCTCTGACCTTCCTCACAGCCAGCTGTCAGCCTCACTCACACACACACACACACACACACACACACTCACACACACTCACACACACACACGGTGCACAGCCTGTTACGGCCCTGCAGGCTCTGATTACCATATCAGCACCGTCTCATTTGCATAAATCCCAGCACTCTTAATTAGGCTTCATCTCTCTCTACCTCTCTTTACCTCACTCACATTTTCAGCTCTTTCCTTCCACTTTTCCTCTACTCTCTCTCTCGCTCTCTCGCTCTCTCTCTTCCTCCTCCATTTGCTTAGCGATAGGGGCTGGGGTTTAGGGTTAGAATTAGCAGATAGGAGGGTCCATGACTCCCAATTAGTTTAGCGCTGATTAGCGTAATGACAATTTCTCTTCATCTACATGCATTAGTCTTCTTTCACTACTTCTGTTCACATAAACATTATCAGGAAGGAATGTTCTCCCTCAACGCCCCCCCCCCCCCCCCCGTTCTCTTTCTTCTCCCGCCCTTTATTTTACAGGTTTTATGGTCGAAAGGGACAAAGAGCTAATTATGGCTCGAGGTTCCTCTCTCATAAAGCAACATGTGGGACCGTTAGGAGTTAAACTTCTTCATGCAGCTGTTAAATAGTGCGCTGGTAAATACAGAAGGAGTTCTTATGAATTGTTTGTTTGTTGTTTACAGCAAAGATCCATAATCTTAAACTTGTTTACTTGGCAGATGATCATCTGCTGCTCCACCCTGGAGGAATTATTAGTTTTTGCAGACGTGACGTTCAGAGCATGGAGAAGCCGTAAAGCCGTTAGCATCTGCTAGCTTTGACTGGGCTAATGCATTCATTTGTTGTGTTGAGATTTAGCAGAAGCAGCTGAATGTGCAACAAGTCATGGTCGCAGCTGAACCGAAAATGAGGAAATGATGAAGATGAAGGTAGAGGTGATGATGACTCACTCGAAGGCAGCACAATAACCGCTGAGGATCCGGACTGGGAACTGCGGTGAAGCTTCATCGTCTGCATTATCTACAAGTAAGAATAACAAGCAGGTGATTTTGTTGTTGTTGGGGGGGGGGGGGTCAGAAGGGAACTCGTCGGTACTCTGGGAGGCTGTTGAACCCCTGAACGCTGAAGTCTGTGTGTGTGTGTGTGTGTGTGTGTCGTCAGAGGGAGGTGTGTTTGGGGGTTAAACACAGCTATATTCTGTAGATAACAGGATTAGCTGGGAAGCGGATAATAAGTTAGCATTTCCTCCCCGCGGCACTCTCTCTAATCCTGCAGCTTTGATGTCCCTGCTCCCATCAGGTATCTGGGCTGCTCTGGCCCCGGGGCCCTGGGGCCTCCAAATGCTCAGACATTCAGTTGTGTGTGTGTGTGTGTGTGTGTGTGTGTTCAGTGTCCTCATTAGTTCTGCCTGTTTACTAAAGTTGGCTTCTTGGGATCAAATCTGCAGCCAGAGATCTGCTCAGTATTCACATCGCCCTCTCTCTCACTCTCTCTCTCTCTCTCTCTCCCTCTCTCTCGCTCTCCCTCTCTCTGCCGAGGTCTGACCCAGCAGAAACGCGATGAGACACTTATTCTGGCCATGAGACATGAGAAGCGGCGCCATCACAACATCACAACATTCACCTCCTCACCCATCACCGTGGTAACACATGCCCACAGCTGAGCAGCAAATTTAGCGCGTTGCTTATTGCACTCTGAGAATGTGCTGCAAATATTTTGACAGAAGAAATTCAGCGTTGATTAGTAAAGTAGCTAAAACAGAAGGAGGGGTTTCTGAACGATATGCTAATTCTCCTCTCAAGCAGCGACTTTGAAGACAAGATCATTGATGTGTGATATTTTTTTGTGTGTTGCTGTTTCCTTGATGTAGCCAGGCAACCAGTGGAGACAGTCTTATGAGTGAGCTTCAGGTGTTGCAGGTGCATGCATTCTGTTGACTTGTGACTTCATGCTAAGCTAAGCTAACCATATCTGGGGATTCAGATTTAGAACGGAGGGGTGCACGAGTTGGCCGATCCCATTTCCTGATGGTCCCATCCCACTGATCTGCATCATCAAGTACTCATATCTGTGTGGGGATGTCAGTCTTTTTACAAAGTGCAAGATGCTTGAATGTGTGTGTGTGTGTGTGTGTGTGTGTGTGTGCGCACGTGCGGAGTAGAAGGGGAGGAATAGAATCTAGGAGTGCGTGTGAGTCTAATTAAAACGATGAAAATAATTACTGATACAAGCTGACAGACAGCCTCGCCCTCAGACATCCTCAGTAATTAGTTAATTAACCAAACGCAAATTAGCAGCAAGAATTAGTCAGCCAGGCTTAACAGAGAAGATGCTGCAGAGCCCTCCTCGTGGTTCCTGCGTTGCTACTCTGCTCCGCCTTTGCAATCTGCGCGCGCTGCACAAAACTGTTTTTTTTTAAAGTAAGAATTAGGGCACGTCTGCTTTATTGCACTTTATCACTCTTTTGCACGGTAAGTCGCCGTTTTTACGCCTAAAAGTCAAGTCATTCAAATGGAAAAAGTGATTTCAGGATAATGGAGCGACGTCATGTTCTCACTTTCTGCTGCCTGAAACGAGCAGAGAGACACGCGGCGTGAATGTTGGCGTCTGCTCCCACCCGAACTTGTAATAACGGAGCTAATTAAAAAGAATTTTCTTCAATTTAAAGTAGAAACAGAACACGGAGGATATTCTCTCTGCGCGTCATCCCTCCAGCTCGCATGATCCAAATAAGCTGCTGTAGTTTCTCCAAAAGGCCCTCCAGGTCAGACAACCCCCCCTCCCCCTCTGAAGTCGGAATGATTTTGCGGACCGGGATGAATATTCCCACCATCGGTTCTGAGGCCCGACGCCGGAAGGGTCTGCTATCCCTCTCGTTAACACTCACCGCACAGCAGGACGCACTCCTGGCGCAATCTGGCCATCTATAATATATCACTAGAGAAGCACTCGGAGAGCGCAGACCTCCACCAAGCACCTCAGGCTCGCCCCCCCACCCCTATATTGTGATTCACACCAAAGATTATTGTCCTACATTTATTTTATCTCTATTTTCAGATTCCTTAACCATGAAAACAAACCTGTAGCAATAAGGATTCATATTGATATCATTATTAGTTTAGAAGTTATTCACTAAAAACAGACTTTCAGTAATGGCGGATTCCTCTATAGATCCGTAGCTTTTGAAGACACAACAAATCCGTTTGTCCACTACTAATTCCACAGTGTCTTGGTTAAGACCAGTAAAAACAGAACATATTTGTGGAGGTAATAAGAGAGATTGAAAGTGTCCAAAAACAAAATCGATTTGTTGTTTAAATGTCTTACCTTATTGTGTATAACAAATGTCTGTTTTAGGGCCTAAGGATGGGCAGGTCCAGGTTTACAGGCATTGATTAGGTGTTTGTAAGTATATTTTTTATTTTTTATTTTTGCAGGACTAATTTCATGTGTAAATAAGAATATATGAACCTTGATGATAATTTAAAAAATAACAATTCCTATCTTTTTTAATGTCTCTATATGCATCAGAACCAGGTCACAATTCCAGTAGAACTTGAAAAATTAGGATGATGATATACATCATGCATATACAGTATACCTTTGTGTACATATACATATTGCATAAATCCACAGTCAGATGGAGGAGTTAATGATTTTGTCAGTGGACATATGAATGCATGTGTGTGTGTGTGTGTGTGTGTGAGCTAGCTTGTAGCTTGAGGCTAAGGAGCCTTGTGCACATTCAGGTCATGGCTGTCAATCATACCCAATCTGTTAGTTGTGTGCATGCATATGGACTTTTATGACGAACCCAAAACCAGCTAAAAACATCTAATTTGTTGATTCTGGAAACCTACTACAAATAATATATTATCATCACTAATAATCTTACATCATTAGATAATTTTCTCTTTGCGTGTTTATTTAGTATTTTAGCTACTCCAATTGTCTTCGGCAGAGGTAAAAAGAAAAAAACGACATCTACATGTCACGACGTATTGTTAACTTAGCTTTGAACAATAATGCGATGCAAATATTTCCTGACTTGTGGAGGAATTCGTTATTTGTCACACTCACGCTGCACGACAGCAGCGCGAGGCAAACGATGAGCGAGAGCCGATGCAAAACATCCAAAAACGTAACAAATTCAACGTAACGTCACAGATGAGTGTTAGTTTGTTAATATTTCCTTCACATGACATCGTTATTTATTTTTGCTCCTGTCTCCTAGCAATCATTGCTGATTTCAATTCTTCCAAAACTGACCAGGAGCAGCGGATTTAATTCTACGTAGAATCTGAATCAACGTCATTTCAGGATGGCGTTAGTTAGTTTCTGTTTATACCATCTTTGCTGTCTCCCATTTACGCTGTCACCCTCCAATGTGCATCGCTTAGTAAAACAACAAGTACTTTAGAACACTTTGTAAACGGCACGTTTTCACGTCTCACTGTTTTTCCATCCCCAACGCAACCAAAGCCAAAGTGGGATTCAAACCTGTTCTCCGGGGACTCGCACGGGAGGCTCAAAGCTCCAAAATCTAAAGTTACAATTTTTGACAGCAGCTAAAAATATGAAAAAAAACCCCAAAGGGATTGTTTTTTGTCAATATTTTTCTGCACAAAATGAAAATGATTTTATTTTCCACCACTATTAAAATACAAATTTGCGGACAAAATGGGAGCTCAAACGCATCACCGAGAGATCTGATATCTAAGACTTCAGATATCTGATGATTTGCTTTCTGTCAAATCCACACATTACAGTTAGATTTCATATTGGTCTGAAACTGATTACAGATTAAAATTAAAGTGATAAATGCAAATTCCGAATGTTTTTGAATATTTTTATGGATCTTCTCCAAAATGTTATGATTACAGCTTTTGTCATACGCCCCAATCTTCTACCAAAGTTCAAGGAAATCTGTAGTTTAAGTCTGATTAATGAAAACAAAAATAAAAAAAATACACGTGCAATGTTAAAGGAAGTGAAAAGAGATGGTTTCTTCTTCTGCGTGTCACACGTCTCCTCGTTGCAGGATAATCTCTAATTGATATAGAGGGACAAATAATCCCTGTCGTGCAAAAAGAAAATGTAATTTGAATCTTGGCACGTCTGATTCTTTAAAGCATCGTTGAAGAACATTGTGTGTTTTTTGTGTGACCAAAAATAACCCAGGTGAATGTTTGACTGTCGGTTTGAAATTGCAAATAAAACAAAATGTACTAAATAAATAACTCCAGGTTGGATCATATTTTCAGTTGGTGGAAAAGAATTAATTTTGCATGATAATATTCAGATACTCCTGGGCCTCAGGGTAAAATTATCTCACAAAAGCAACCCCCCCCCCCCCCCCCTTTCTGAGATCACCTGTCCTGGAAAACTGTCATCAAATACTGGAATACGGTCTTCTGAAATGTTTGGCTCGGCTCCTTTTCTCCTATTGGCTGGGCTGTTGTTGACTTTTCCCTCGTGTCAGAGATGTGAGATGACCTGCAGGCATCTGTTCTCCTTCCCTGGGAGCTTTGCATGCACACACACACACACACACACACACACACACACACACAAACACCTATCATAGGCATCACACACACACACACTCCTGCAGCACACACTGCACTCCCCGCCACCCTTTTGGTGTTTCTCTGGTACCGGCGCTCCGTGTCTCCTGGTGAGTCTCCTGTGGACGAGAGTATGTTTTGTTTGTGGTCAGTGACATGCACTGAATGTGAGCACTGTCACAAGAGATTAGAGCTGTGTGTGTGTGTGTGTGTGTGTGTGTGTGTTGACTGGTGGGGAGACACCAGTACAGATTGGGGCTTCGGATACGATGAACGTCACAGCCAGGCCTCTTCCTGTCTTCTTGGTTCAGCATCAAGAAGAGCCCCTCCGCCAATCCGGCGCAGCCCATCGGGCGCATCGATGCCCCCCCCCCCTGTTGTCTCCTTGTGCCTTCTCATAACTATAGCTGAGTCGATTCCACATCGGAGCAGGTCAACGGATTTATTCTGTCTTTAATACCTGAGGAAACAGATCCAGTTGAAAAAAGCTTGCGTGCGTCGCGTCATATATACATGACAAATAAAGAGTTCATTCTTTCTTGATATTGTTTCAATCCACTGGATTTACCTTTATATTCTAGATTAGATGACAAATCTTAGTAAAGATTAGTAAAGATTTGTCAAAAGAAAACGTGATTTTGTGAAAACAGTGCAGATTTAGAGAGTTTTTCTGAAGGAAAATAAAAAGAGGTGAAAATAGTGATCAAATATAACCATAACTCTTTTAATATTGATTTAATATCAATATTCAATCAGCCAGAACGGCACATATCACGTCTAAAACTGCTGCATCTTTCTCTCTGTCTGTCTCTGTCTCTCTCTCTGTCTGTCTCTCTCTCTCTCTCTGTCTGTCTGTCTCTCTCTCCACATACATTGTTATGATTGTTAATAAGCATCATGTGGGTGGGTTGGATGCTGGAGGGGTGGAGAATGGAACATATAAGGGAGGAAGAACATGATGAAATCTCATCATGTATGCATTTGAGGCTCTTTCCTCATGCCTGAGCTGATGCGACCCCCCCCCCCCCCCCTCCCTCCACAGGTCCTGCTGGTGTGTTGAAGTCTGTAAGTGGTATGACCCAGGCTCTCCTCCAACAGTAAACACAGCTAATAACAACTGTGTGTGTGTGTGAACATCCAACCCCCATCATCCCACTCATAACTCATTCTCGTCTTCTGATTGGTTCACGGGTTCATCATGCAGCACCTGATCTCACCTGTAAAGGTCACGTCATCTTCACGTCGTTACACACAACTAAAATTAAACTTTTTTTAAAAGCTATTTTCCAGTAGATATTTAGATCTATTTAAGCCTCCAAACTTCCCACTGATCCAGGCTAGTAGTTCCCAATAGTTTCCACTATTTGCGCTAAGCTAACCGTCTCCTGGCTGTGGTTTCACATCAGATATCTGTCGGTCACAAAAGCGAACTTGAGCGAACGTTTCTTGGGCTTCTCAGGTTTGTCGCGTCGGCGCCGCTCATTGCGACCTGAAGCGTCCACTGCTGTTTCCCCACAGTGACTTAAAGGTCAGAAGGTCACGTAAGACGCCACAAAAGCGCCGGTGGATTGGAGATCTGCTTTGTGTCCCAGAGTTTTGTTCTCCTCGGTGTAACCTTGACTCGTCCGGCGGCGGCGGCGGCGGCGGCAGCGTCACTTCAACTCAACGTCTTCACATCAACCTTAAGGGACCCAGACTGCCCGTGTCCCTGCCACACATCCAAGGACCCCCCCCCCCCTCACCCACTCTCCCTTGCGCCCTGAGCTATCTAGAAAACACACATTCGTGCACGCTGTCCATCATGCGTGCTGATAAACGTCTTCGCTATCGACAGCAGCAGACGGCGGCCGGGCCGGACGACTTGCATGGCCGCTGACGAACCCCAGACTCAGCCCGCCTGGCCCAGTGGAGGCGAGGACAGCGGCGGGGGACAAGCACTGGCCTCCAGCCACTTCCAGTCAGCTCTACATATGTCACATGTTAACGACATCGAGTCTGCGGCCACCCACACGCACCCGGCGAAGCACTTCAGGGTAGCAGATTGAGATGTAAAGTCATTCCTCCTCGGAACGGCGGCCTTATCCTTCCGCCGTGGCGTTCCGTGCACAGTACAAACACATTTACGTGTTTTCCTGACTGTGTGAATAATGAATATTTGCAGCCTTGAGGCTTGCTCGGTTAAGTAATTAAATGTGCGAGATGGAAAAGGTAAAGTCAAAAGTCATTATTCCGGTGCGGGTTCATCTTTCTGCTCACGCTATTTTTTTTGTATTTTTTTTTTGCGGGAACCAAAAACATTCCCGGCTTTATCCCATTAGTGGAAATCGTAAACAACAGCAAGGAAACAATATGGCGTCTTTTGTCAAACGCCACGGATCCAACTACATCTTTCTTGTGCGCGTGGGAACTTCACCTTTCATATCGATTATGGATGTGCCAACTGTTTGTTTTGTCTTTTCATATAAAGAACCCGGCGGAGCCCTGCCCCCCCCCCCCCCAAAGGGCTTTTAGTGAGACAGTGTCACGCTGCCTCGTTCCGGCGAGGCTTTGCTTTTCTTATTATTCATGGCTCTCTCCCCCGTTTGTTGAGGAGGACGGGATCAAACAGGCCGATTTTCCACGCCTGACACCGACCGCTGCAAGTGTGTACGTGTGCCTATGTGTGTGTGTGTGTGTGTGTGTGTGTGTGTTGTGAACTCTGCTCAGGCTCAGTAATGACAGGATTTGTTAAACAGTAAATTAATGAATAATGAAATATCCAGCACGCGGCTGCCTCGCCTGGAGCACAGTGCCCCGAGCAGGAATTACTCCCAACCGGCTCTCGGGTGTCTGCATGCAGGATAACCTGTGTGTGTGTGTGTGTGTGTGCGTGTTTGTGTGTGTTGGATGAGCATTTTTACAGCCCATTGCATGACAGAATGCTGAGGGGCTCTGCTGATGGAGGCCTACACTTTCAATTCCTTCAGCTGCAGATAGGACTGAATAAAAAACAGCTCGTTGCTTCTGCAGCAAATATTACCAATGCCTCGTCAATAACGCGATCGCCTATACTGGATCTGTTACTGCAGTAACAGTCGAGAGCCTTTTCATAAAACAACGCTCAGCAGCTCAGCCGGGAAGGCGTTTGTGTTGTTTCCCGTTTTACTGAAGGTTTATTTCTCTTTCCATGCACGTTTTTTTTTCTTTTTTTTTTTTTTTACGTTTATGAATTGCCCCAGAATACATCCAATGTTGAAAAGAGGTGAAGCCAACCATTTAGAAACTCTTGGAAAACTGAAACGCTCGAGCTCATTTAGATAATGATGATTGTGATGCTGGGAGGCTGTGACATCAGCGGCGGCTTTCATTTCTGAAGGTGCCCTTCTGGTGTGGAAGTGGGCCGGAGGTCAAGCACGGGCCCGCCCAATGTTTAACCACATGCTAAATGACATTTACCTAAAATGACATGATTTCTCAATTAAGCAGAAGAATTTATTATCCTTAATTTGACGGTGGAGCCTTTTAATGCAACCCGTTTGAGGCCGCTGCACCTTTATTGTACCCCTGTTCTGTATAAAAGGTATAAATGTGTAATGGGGGGGGGGGGGGTCGATGTTGTTCCACCTTTGAGCAGCAGCTATAGTGGCAAAGTAAAAGAAGAAAGAAGATCAAACAAAAATGTCCCAAAATTGGGGCGATAATAGGAACAGGATTTAAGAGGGGTGGTATTATTAGTTGTGCACGAAAGGCATTAAATTAGCAGTGCATTGTTCGTTCACCGGCATGTTTAGTTATTGATGAACTTTGTGGTTTTAGGTTAGAAAACAAATCAATCGTGTCTAAACCACGTTGTTGGTGCCGGCTGCAGAAGTTCGTCTATAAATCATTTTCTCAGGTATTATTTGAAGACACGTGTTCCAAGTCCATTTGATGCAGCTTGATCCTCTTTTTTGTTATTTCCTGTCATAAAAACAAAACAAAAATATTAAATTACAAAAAACAGTTGTTTTTATTCCTGCAGGATTATAGGCTAATATTCCATTCAGTTTTAATAATCCAAAAACAGACCAATGTAGGTTAACATTAAAAAATGATGACGTCACTCTCCCCCTCGGTGACTTAACTCGTCAAAGCGTCACGCCTCTCTTCCGGTTTTATTCCCGTGCGTCTCTCCTGTCGCGGAAGCTCCCGATCCACAGCAGCTTCCTGTCTTTGTGGAGCTGGAATGGCCCGCGGACATGCGGGTGTTGAACTCTGCACCTGCGTCACGTGGCGTTCCACTCCGCGGGCCACGCTGAGCCCGCGGGCCAGTTCTCTCTCTCTCTCTCTCTCCCTCTCTTTCGCCCGTACTCCTCATTTTCTTTCCCCTTTCTCATTATCCTTAGTTCTCCGTCCCTCCATATACTTTTCTCTGCGCTCCCCCCGTCATTAGCGCAGCAGCCGTGGACCCCCCCCCCCCCCCCCCCCCCCCCCCGACGCAGATACAGGCCCGCGAGGCACGAGTCTATTCCCCACGCGTGGGCCTCGCTGGTCAGAAGATACAGCAATTATCTCCCTGGAATAAGACGGTATCCATCACGGGGTGTGTTCGTTTTAGAGGCCTGGAAATAAACCTCAACTTCTATTTCAAACCCGACAAAGCTGGTGTTAAATTATTGATTAACGTTCGAAAATGTCATTTAGAAAAACACGTCACGGGCTACTTTTTTATACTTTTTATATCTACTATTTTTTATATGTCATGATAAATAAAGACTTAAAGGACCTTTAAAAAAAAAAACTGAGATAACGTTTTACTGAAAATTTGACTTCCGCATCTTTCTTTTTTATTTTTTATTTAAACTTTATTTAAGCAGGTAAATTAATTGAGTGATAATTTTCGTTTACAATAACGACCTGGACCGAAGTTGCATGATTGTGGCATGTGGGAGGAAGCCGGAGAACCTGGAGAACCCGGAGAACCCGGAGAGAACCCACGCGGACACGGGGAGAACACGCAAACTCCTCACAGAAAGGCCCCAAGCTGGATTTAAACCTCTGATCTTCTTGCAACAGCGCAATCCACTGCGCCACATGCTTATAAACATGTAATAAGCAGCATGACTGCGTTTTCATGCCTTAAATGTAAATCAACGGAAATAAGGTCAAGAGTTTGTGTTTTTATGTCATCATTACTAGTGACGTCATATGTTCCTCTAAAAACGCATCACTGCAGCACAGCTGGCGCACAGCAACAATGAATTAGATTAGATACAAATTATTATTATTATAAGAATATGCTGTAATGTACAAACGGTTTCTTCATTTATAACTGGGAGGATGATCCAAACCAGAGCTAACCCTGATCACCAGTTGGGTGACTAGTATTCACGCTTATATCTTTTTTCTATGCAATTTTTTTTACTTTATTGTATTTTATGTTGCTTTTAGTTCGCCGGCGGCCTTGATGGTGGCGTCGTTTGGTCAAGTCCTGTGCAGCCTACATTGAAACCCACTATTGCCAGCAGTAAAACGAACTCTTTATTGACTTTCAAGCTAATAGGAAGAGGTAGAAGTGATAAGCTCGGAGGAGACAGGAAGGTTAACCCGCAGCGGTGACCCCCGTGACCCCCGTCCCTCCAATAACCAGGAGATTCTTTAAACACTGGCTCACATTTCACTTCAGTTAGAAGAAATGAATGCCAGTGGATAATAAGATTCGTTTTTGGGTCAAGTCCAATTTCAGATATTTAAAAGTCACGCCATCTTTTCAACTCCCCCCCCGCGTGGGAGCAATTTCACCGGACAATATTTCGTTAAGTGAGGCCAATCCCCGTCACGCTTTAAAATGTTTCCCCGGACTGAACTGACCCACGACCCCCCCGGTGGGAGAACGTCCTCGCAGAAAAAGCTCGCGCTTCAGCCCTCAAATAATAAAACACGTGGTTTATTATCAGTGTGATAGAAATGAAATCACTGGACAATTAGAAGCGCGTCTACCCATCATCAGCACCATGACAACAGCTCTAGAAGAACAGAAAAACACTGGATGAATCCTGACCCCCTCTCCCTCCCCCCCTATACTGCCGGCTCACAAAGGTGGAACAACAGATAAATAGGCACAAACCATTCATTTAAATTAATATAAATAAATATTTACACACAGAAATTAATGTCCTCCCTCCTCACACTCGGGGTTAAGGAACCAGACAAACCTGTTTCAAAGTTAGGACGCTCATCGCCCACAATGCTTTGTCTGTGTGACAACACACGCACACACGCACACACGCACACACGCAGCTCAGTCTCAGGCGGGGGGAGCAAAAGGGATGTAATACAGTAACCACCGTGTCCTCGGGGGGAATGAAAAGAACGTAACACTCATGAAAAATCCCTCTGTGCTTTCTGACTCTGTTTTCCTCTCTAACAAGCCTTCCTCCTCCTCCTCCTCCTCCTCCTCCTCAGCCCTGTGTGTGGCAGGTCAGCAGCACCGGCGTAAAGCTAAAAGTAGCGGTGGCGCTCCTCTGTCCGTTTGTCTGCTCGCCGTCCCGTTCGACCCTTGACCCCGCCCCCGGCGCTTCATTTCCGCTGCTTCTCCTCTTTGTCGCCGCCCTTGTTGCCGCCGTCGCCGTGCCGGTTGTTGGGGGCGTTGTTGAGAAACATCTTGTCGAGTCCTTTGAGCGCCTCGGTGAGGTAGTTCTGGAGGGTGGTGAGTGCAGCAAGGATGGCGGGCGATCCGAAGCCGTGCGTGATGAAGGAGAAGTGGGAGAGGCAGCTCTGGATGCCCGGTTCCAGGATGGAGCCGGGCCTGGAGTTGCCGATGGGAGTCCTGTCCTGGGCCAGCAGGTCGGAGAACTCCTTACACAGCTGTCTGCACGGGGAAAGACAAGCAAGGCGTCAAAAAAAAAACATCAAACGTTGTCTTCAGACATCAAGACATTCTCGCAGACGCTCCTTCAATGCAAGCGCAAACGCTATGCTAAGTCAATAACATTTACGTGACTTTTTTTTTTTGCTTCATTTCAGATGGAATTTGTACAATTTAAAGTTAAAAGGAAAACCCAGTTTTCACCTTCTCCTTGTTTAATTTGGGGAAGTTCGGCCTCCGGTTTTTAGTCCCGCATTTTATATTCAAGAGACCTCTCTTTCTCTCCCTCGGATCGCCCCACCTCCTCCACCACACACACACACACACACACACAGCAGCCTGAGGGCAGCGCTGCAGCGGATGAGTGGCAGGCTGTGCAGGCCGAGCCCAGCTGGGGTTGGGGGGGGGGGTAGAGAGGAGAAGCCTCCACCTCAGGCTACACTCAAGGCCCTCTCTGTTGTTTTCTGATGACTTGAAACACTTCACTGCTAAATAATGAATTTCTAACAGGCTTGCAGCGACACACAGCTCCGGAACAGGTTTGAATCTGAGCATCAAATGGCCACCGCCCAACACGCCGAGCACATCGGGATGCACACACACACACACACACACAGGCAGGTTAGTTTACGCAGCGCAGGCCAGCTGAAACGCTATTTCTACAAGATAAAGCTACAAGCGTCCTGAAGCCAGTCTAGAATATCCAGGGGAATAAAAGCGGAAAATCGACAAGGATTCCTCACCTCGAAAAGGTGAAACAAATATGAATCCAAAGTCATTTAATGTGAATAAAAAAAAAAAGCACAAAAGCTACAGAAATCTCTGCTATTCCCAAAAGGTAATCAAGACCCCTGAATCAATTCTGCAGTTTAAGGGCCGTAAAAATGGACTAATAGAAGTAACGTCTGTTAAATGGATCAGAAGCAGAGATCAAACGTACGGCGGGAACCTCGGAGCCCGTCGTTTTATAATGCCTGAGCTGCATAGGTCAGGTTAAAGCGTCCAGCATCAAATAATCCCCAGAGTTAAAGGTTATTCCGTGCAATTTATCACCCGTAAGGATGCAAATGATCCCAGCGCGTGCATGACGCAGCTTCTGATATTAAAATATATATATTTTATTGCGATCAGATGGTGAAAAGGATGGGAGCGATTTGCCCCCCCTTAGAGAGGGGGCACAGGGGCAGATTCATTCATCAGAAACGTGCACGCAGAGGAGAAGTGGTCCCTTTTTAAACCCACACACGTTAACGTTATGACACTCAAACCAAAAATCACAACCGCTTCACGGAACTCAATCTTTGCAACGTGGCGGTTCTGAGCCATCGGTGCGTGACGGCGTTCCACCGGGGTTCGGATCTTTGTCCTCCCGATTTAACGACATAATCCCGTTTCTTCCGGAATCTCCCTCGCTGCAGTCGTGTGGGTTATATATTCTATGAAGACGGCGAGGGAACAGAATCTCATCAAACGCTCCATCGAACTCACTTGGTCGCCAGCAGCATGTTTTTCCGCGTGTGCAGCTCATTGGGATCCGCGTGCTGCCGGTTGAGGTACTCGCTCACGGCTTTGGTGGGGAACTCCGTCTCGCAGATGTAACCGAAGTCCCGGGCCAGGTGGACCGCTTCACCTGGAGGAGGGTTATGGGTTTAGTCAAGAGAACGAGTGAGAGAACCTACTGGAGAATAAAAAAATATGAGGATGGATGCTCTGGACTCTCCTGTCTGTGTCAAAACGGCACTTTATTCTTTAATTTCCCTGCAATGTTCTCCCTTTAGCTCATGAAAAAATGACAGCGAGTGATCATGCTTGTTCAAATGACCTTCCTTGCATGCATATATATATATAAATTATCACGGTTTTTAAGTGTAGACTGTGTTAAATTCAAAAGTAAAGGCAGAGTCAGGAAAGAAAATGACACTGAACCAAAATAAACTTTGTTTTAAATGTCAAAATTCAGATGTTGTTGCTGAAATGAATGAAATGACGATAATCACACTCAGGCTGCTTCAGCCTCGAATACAAATCAGTATTTTATATAAATAAAAAAAAGGATATATTGCTGACATGTTGTTTTTGTCAGGCTTGTAAGGTCACGACCTTTGCAATCCTGCTCCACTACAACCGACATCTCGCATCATCCCCAAAGGAAGGCAAATGCTTGGAGTCTAGTTTCCTCAGCTCCTGCAGCCTGATGGAGGCCTGTGTGTTTTTTTGCAGCGGGACCAATCGCTCACCTTCTACCAGCGACGTCAGCAGCGTGACGTTGGCAGCTTTACGCCTCCCAGCCGGGAGATTGAGTCCGATCTTCTCCAGTTTCTCTCGCAGACATTTCCCACCGTTTTTAGATTTTGCTCTGTGGAAACAATGAAGGCATAATAATAATAATAATAATAATAATAATAATGAACAAACACAGTTTAAGATGATCCCAAAATGTCCTTAAATCCTCTCATGGAGCTTTGCCTTTGCTTTGCGTTCCTGAACGTGCTCGGAGGATGCGCTCACCTTCTCAGCACGCCCCCCAGCAGGGAGGCGTTGAGGCACTCGGGCGGAGACAGTCTCCTCTGCACCTCCCCGACGGTCACTTTGTACTTGGAGGTGGAGCTGAGCAGCGACAGGCGGCCCGGTACCGAGCAGAACACCTCGTTGATGTTCACCGTCACGCCACCCATCAGCCCGTCCTTCCCGAGCATCAGGGAGCCCATGTGCTTCGGTGGCATGGGCACTGGGAGAGGAAGGGGAAGGGGAAGGGGAAGGGGAAGGGGAAGGGGAAGAGGAACAGGAACAGGAAGGGGAAGGGGAAGGGGAAGCGGAAGGGGAAGAGGAAGGGGAAGGGGAAGAGGAGATGCGTCACTTCAAAAGTTGAAGTGTCTTTCTCAGAGGGCGGGCCCAGCCTAATGAGCATTTGCTGTTATTTAATGTCGCACGACATTCCCATTATTGCATTATCGATTGCTGATTGGCTCGCGCTCTTAAATCGCATTAACCACCTCCCCGTCTCTTCTCGGCCGGTTTAACACCAGCAGCACCGGATGCTCCCTCATCTCGCGCTGTAATGGCGAGAAAAAACAGGAGCCATCCTCGTGCGTGCGTGCGTGCGCCGCGTCCGGCGCGAGGCGAGGCGAGGCGAGGCGGGTTTGATGGCTCCGCGGGGGGTAATACCGCAGATTAGCTCTAAACGAGCTCTGTGAGAGCTCCGTGAGCGCTGCCATTTATTACATCAGCGGCTTAAACGCCCCGCGGGGAGCTCAGTCACTCAACACCCCGTAACTCAATCAGCGCACGTCATCAGGGGCGCGAGCGCGAGCGCCAGCGCGGCAGCCTGGCAGCGACACACGCTGCCTGTCAGTCAGGACGCTGGGCGTCGTTAACCCGCGTTTGCATCCTTTTATTTTAAACCCTAAAAAACGAGGAAAAACTCATTTGAACACTCCAAAGATTATGATTGTGATTTTTATCCCATAAATAAAAAATAATTATTTATTTAACTGTACAATATATATATATTAAATTATTTATCACTTATTAAAATCTTCAATCAGGAATAAAATTCCAAGTTATAGTTATTTAATTCTATTAACATATTTCATTTGTGTAATATTGTACTCATGTGTGTGTGTGTGTGTGTGTGTGTGCGCGTGTGTGTACCTTTCTTAATTACTGATTGATCCAGGATGCTGGTTCCGTTGATGTCTTCAATTGTCTTTAAGAAAAAACAACAACAACAAAGGATTTGTTATGAGGAGGATCCGAGAAAAGACTCAAACGGGCGTAAAACGTGCACCCCCCCCCCCCCCCAAATGCAATCCCACCTGGAAAGATTCATCTCTGGGGAAACAGCCACCCTTAAGTAGCAAACAAATCATCTTTATAATCCATTCCCTGTTTTATTGATCACAGCGTGGCTCGTATATCCTCCCAAATTTAAAAGCCTCACTCATGAAAACTCATTCATCCTTCCGCGAGATGAATTACTTGTTATTAAATATAGACTTGATGTTCCTGCACGCTCATATGAAAAGAAAAAAAACTAAGAGAACAAATTCATGCGGGGTTAATAAATGCGTGACACTAACGCGGAAGGCCAGAAATTATCAGAGTCTATTGTGGAGGTTAAATGGCAAAATAACTCGAGACGGTGACGGCCTCAGGGGAAAGTCCTACCGTCTAGATTGAACGTAAACGCACCAAAATAAATTCACATCATCCAGTAAAATAAAATTAAATGCCTTATAAATGTTATTAATTTAATGATGAGCTTGTAGTAATAAAATAATAATAATTAAAACTTCATCTCCAGCGCATTACTTTAAATTGACTTAAAAACGTTTGCGCTCCATCCATCCATCAGTCCAATCAATTATCAATTTATTCATCTTATATAAAAAAAAATATATATATGGGGGGATTTTATTTTTGGAAGGTAAATATGTTTCATTTAGTTTATCCAGCTTTATTTTAATCATCATTTATTAATCATTTTGAATTTAAACGATAACATAAATCATAATTTAAACTGCAGTGATATTAATTAATATCCTTAAAATAACTTGGATAAAACCAAACAAACAAAAATAAAATAGAAAAAGGGAATTCCACGCGTAAAACGCTTTGGAATATCAAACATCTCTTCCTCACCTGGATGTCCTCCATGCCGTGGAGACCGTGCAGCAGCGCGTCTCCCATGCCGGGCTCCAGCCCGTGGTGCGCGGCGTGCAGCAGCACGTCAGGCCGCCGGACGCCACCGTAGTCCCGCCGTGCGTCCAGCCCGGACAGCTGCTGCAACGAGGCCC